>NC_080727.1:21887500-22145000 GCF_019097595.1 Hemibagrus wyckioides
CGCTAGCAAGCTAGCTAAACTGAGGTAAACGTTTTTTTAATAACCATAGTGACCTCTAATAACATAACACTATCCTGTTGGGTATCCAGTACAGTTTTCTGTTTTGTGCTTTGCTAATTATTATTAATATTATTTTATGTATTAAATTGTCATGAATCTTCACCTCACGCTTCAGTGTAGAACAGCAACCGTTAGCGTCATAGCACCAGAGCGCCTCTGTGTATATTCTGTTTATGATCCGCTCTGTTCTTTGTTTGTTTACTGTGACATTTGGCCTTTGTTTTGATTCATGTCTTGTCTTGTTTCATGATTCTGTCCTGATCATTCTCACATGTTCTGTGTTGATTAGTTCTGGTATTTAAACCCTCGTGTGTTTCGTCCATCAGTGTTTCATCCTCGTGATCTTGCTGTACCAAGCCCTGTTTCCTGATGCCTGTTTCGTAATCCTAGTTAAACCATAGCCTTAGATTGGTTCTTGTTTAGCTTGTGTATCTTTGAGTATAGTTTCCTGTTTTCCGCGTTCTAGTCCAAGCCTGTAATAATCTGATCGCCTGACCTTTGCCTGTTTTCCGGTTTGCTTCATGGTTCGGACACGTGTTTTGTTTATTAAACCCTTCTCCATCTGCACTTCCTCCGTGTTTTAACCAACTTGTGCCATAAATAAGTCAAAAGGTTACCAGTAGGTTCATTGTGTACCTAGCATGATAGCTAACATTTAGTAATCCCATGTGGTGATGTCAGATGATTATGTTTTAATCTGGCTAATCACATTGAACTTAAAAACCTATTGCTATTGCTAACTCAAAAACACCTCAGACTCAGTTGAATCGGTGCGTCCATTTCGTAAATGCCGATGCTAATACTATTTTTTGCTAGCGCTGTTTGCTAGCGTAGTCTGTTGTTTCACGTAAGCGGTTTGTCTGTTGCTTTTCACCCTGTTTGACATTACCTTCGGACTACAGTCTTGCCGTTCGGTTAACCTCGTCTCATTTTACACAGACCGTCCCAGACTGGTGGAATCTTTATGACCTTGGCCAGACCACGGTTGTAAAAGGTTTTATTTTTCTGCCTCTGAAAGCCTAGCTTCTTTTACAGATCACCAGCTAACGCTAGTGACAGGAATGTCTCTGTTTCTTTTTTTTTTTTCTGGTTTAGTTTTAGTATTCTATATTTGTATTTTAGCTTGCTACACTGCCATGCTACAGTATATTTTCTTTACCAAAATCATTATATATATTATATTTATACTTTTAATCCTCTGTTTCTGTGATTTAATGCAAACATGACCTCTGGAAAAGCTGAACCAGCACCATCCAGTGTGTGTTAATATACATTACAATTCATTTTTATTTTTTTTTCTTTTGGATTTCTATAAATGCCCCCTCCTGGACATATCAATACACTGCAACTACTAATGGATTCACACACACCTGGCTCAGGTACAGCACACAAGCACTTCCTCCTTACATCTTTCCACATTTTAGAATCACAGATGCATTATTTGTGATTGTGTTTCAGAAGATGTTTAGAAGTAAATCAGCTGTTTTCGGCAAGCTTTAGGCAATCGGCAAGCTTTAGAACAGAAGTGCTATTTGCCAGTGATATGTATAAAAGAGTGTGAGAAACGTGTGTTTTTTCAATATGCATGAGATGTGTGAAGCCGGCTAGATGAGAGTTTGGCTGAGAGAGAGAGAGAGCGAGAGAGCAGGACAGAGAGAGAGAGAGAGAGAGAGAGAGAGAGAGAGTGTGTGTGTGTGTGTTTCCGCGCGTTCGTTCCTGTGGGTGCACGTGTGCGTGCGAGCGTAACAGCCTCCCGCAGCTGCTGCCTCCATCTCTATGAGCGCATGCATGCGTATGTGGAAGCGCATGTGTGTGTGTGTGTGTGTGTGTGTGTGTTTGAGAGAGAGAGAGAGAGAGAGAGAGAGAGAGAGAGAGAGAGAGAGAGTGCGTGCGAGTTGCGTCTCCTCTCTTCACCTTCAGAGGGAAGGACACACATTCCTGTACTGCTTCCCGACTCTGGCCCTGGGCGACGCTCGGCCGTAGCTGATAAGTGACAGGGCCCCCAGCCTCGGCTCTGCTTAAAAGCGCTCACACACACACACACACACACTCCCTCCTCCTGGCAGCCGTGACCCCCCCGCGGCCTGGCTCAGCGCATAGACGTGCCGCTCCGGAATTCTGCCCTCTGCCCCATTTCTACCCCCCCTCCCTCTGGGGTGGGGGTATTTAAAGAGATAGTGCTCTTTTTTGGTCTTTTTTACACAGACTCTGTGTGTTTGTGAAGAGGAGGTAGATTCTTCCAGGGGTGTATGTTTCATTTCAGATTCCGGAGGAGGAGGAGACATCTTTGCCAGTGTTAATTAGCCCTCTAGATTTTGGCTGGAGTAAAAGATTTGCATTTTATTTATTCATTCATCTTCTGGAAACACTTTATTCTGTTCTGGTCAAGGTGGTAGTGTACCGCAAACCTTACCCAGGAGCACTGTGTGTGAGGTGGGAATACACCCCAGAAGGGATGCTAGTCCACACACACACACTCAATTTAGTGTAGCCAATCCACCTACTGGGAGGGGGGAGGAAACTGTAGGACCCAGAGGAAACCCCACACTGACCCACCATGGAGGTGTGAGGCAACGGCACTACCTGCTTACCACCATGCCACCGTAGTACAATGTGTTAGTGTTACCCTGTTAGTGTTGTAAAACAGCGCCTCCTCTGTTTATTAATGATTCAATCCCAAAATTGTCTCTGTTTATTAATTAAAATGATTTTCAATTCTCTTAAAACAAATCCTCCTGTGAAAAAAATAATCCAAACATCTAGTACCTTCGATTAAGAACAAAATGTCTTCCGAAATGAACTAGCACTCTTCAGAAGGCATAGACGCTGGCTAGATGTGTGGTAACTAATCAACGATGACAAAAATGCCCGAACGAATTTCTATTAATTATAATGTAGCGCTGAATCTATGCACAGGCCGCTAAATAGAGCCTATGAGAACGTTGTAATGAACTAACTAGATAGGCTAGCTATCCCTAACAAACTATTGTTATCAAGAGTGTAGCATTGTGCAATGTTTACACTAGCGAGCGACTTGTTTACTCGTGTTGTACATCTTATAAAGTGAAATAATACACACATCAATTTGATTTACATGCTAGGCTTTCTTGGCAGATTAGCAAAGCAAGCTAACTGTACTAGCTACATAGAAAAACCAACAATCAGGGGAATCATTAAAGCCAATCATTTGGATTCGTTGCTTTATGATGTCATGCCTCATTTGCATACATTTTAATACGTTTTGTGAATGTATGTGAATTTAAACTGAAAACATTTAGAGCAACTGTGATTAAGAAGATAATTCGCTTGGCTTCAAACACAGGGAGGGACAGGCGACTACTGTCACACATACACACACACACACACACACTGATTATTAAAGGCGTACACACTGATTATTAACAGCAGGTGAGGAAAGCTGAAGGTTTGCAGTGTGGTGATCAGGTGATTCTAAGCTTTGATTGAATGGTTAAGACACTGGGTGGAGGCTGTGTGTGTGTGTATATATGTATGTGTGTGTGTGGAGCCTTCCAGATCTCAGGCTCAGGTTCCATGGCTTCTCTCATATCAGGTTGTGTCGGGTGGGAGGAAGCACAGCGGTTATGGGAGGATGGAGAATGCCACGCCGGGGCAAGTAGCGTGCCGCTCTTTATGCTGGTGTCAGCTAACAGGAGGGAGTGGCGCACAGGACGCTAACGTGTTCGAACACACAAACGCACGCACACATATGGGATGTGTTTGCAAGGCTCAGCACAGGCTATTAGTGGGGCGTGGAGAACGTGGCGGATCAGCCAGCTTTGGACGCTGTGTGATCGTGTGTGTGTGTGTGTGTGTGTGTGTTGTGTGTCCGCCGAGGTCGTTGGAGCCTGTCCAGGGTTTCCGTGGAGACCACACAACACACAGAGACAATCAGAGCAGGCCCACGCAGTGCGGCGAGAGGACATTAACACAGGAACCACGGGTCAGGAGAAGGGGGGAGGAGGAGGAGGGGGTGTTGGGGAGAGAGAGAGAGGAAGGGGGAAAAAAGAGAGAAGAGGAAGAGGAGGAGAAGACAACAAACACAGCAGGGCAGTCAAGACACATTCTTTCAGAGCCAGTCCACGGGTCTGTTCATGCAAACGGCAAACTCTCTGAGCAAAAAAAAATCAAAACACACACATGCATACATGACAAAGGTCATTTTTTTTATTTATCAGATTTAATCTGATTTAATTTCTTAGTTATTTCTTAGAAGCACAGATTTACTAGTTTTTTACACAAATCTAAACCTCTCCAAAGCTCTAGTAGTTGCGTAATACATCGTCTTTATCTTCTCCAAAAATCCAAATCTGTATCTCTGTTTTTACACCAAAAGTGGGTGTGGCCTAAACCCGGACTATGTGAACCACTTCATTTTGTTTTGTTCATTTCCATACAATATCACAGCAACACAACTCTATCTTTCCAAACTTATATGAGCAACATACTAAAAATTCAACATGTGAATAAATGTTTTTTAGAATGTTGCCAGAATGTTAAAATCTATCCTTCCTGCAACCTGTTGAATATTGATAAGCATCTAAATGAACTGGGTTAAATATTCATGCATCCGCAAGTCTTTATTAATAACTTCAGCATGGTCATGGTCACACTGGAACCAGAGTTTGTCCTGGGAATACACTCTGGATGAGACACCAGTCTCTCACAGCACATCACACACACATCACACATACACACACACACACACACACTGAGCAGCAACTCATACTAGCCAGTCCACCTACTGGTATGTTTTTTGCAAGCTGGGAGGAAACCCACATAGACGTAGGGACTTGTAGTCGAACCTGCGATCCAGAAATCGTGAGACATTGTAGACATCAATTTAAAAAATAAATATCAAGTGATCCTGATAAACATGTTTAACCCACACTCAGCCCAGCTATTTTATAAACGTAAGCATTAAAGCTGAGAAAAAGCACCACACGAGGGCCCCTTCACCCTACCAGGGCCCTACTTAGTCCCACATCCATCCTAACGGATGAGGCGTCCCTGCGTCCCCTGCACTCCTGCTCATGACTCACCGAGAGGAATATTGGGACACTTCTCTCAGCAGGGTGTGCCTGAGACAGTGTGAGGCTGTGTTTGGAGGAGACAGAGTTTGCGTGGAGAAAAAAATTAAGCGTGTCAGAGTTTGTGCGTGAAAGCGAGAAGGGGTAAGTGTACGTGTGTGTGTGTGTGTGTGGGTGTGTGTGTGAGCGTGAGAGAGAGTGAGAGCAGGCTTACACATCTGTGTCCCCCGGGGATGTGGCTAAAAATATGTGGTTCCTCAAGCCTTCTGGTGTCTGAGCAGCGTCTGTCTGCTCTGCACCGCCATCCCTGCGGCCCTCCTTTCCTCATCTCCCGTCCCTCCGTCCCTCAATTACACACACACACACACACACACACACACACCAACTATACCCAGCTGCGTCCCTGCTCTACTTCCTCTGCCAACGACCTCCGGTCTGGCAGTCTGCAGCCCTGGAAGAGAGAGCCAGGGACAGAGAGGGAGGAAAAAAAAAAAAGATGTGAACGGAGGGCGGAAGAAGACCAAGGATAGACGGGAAATGTGCGAGAATAGAATTCACAGCCTTTGTTACTGAACTATAATGAGAAATGTCATGACGGCATCAGTGGAAATGTCCCACTTTTGCTAAGGGCCTTGTGAATTTGTAGCTCATATGTCGTCCTTTTATTTCCTCTTTCTCTCTCTCTCCCTCTTTTTCTCTGTCTGTCTGTCTCTCAGGGAAAGATTTCCGTGTGATGTCTGCCTCCAAGCGCACCGAATTTGGAGTGGGCGGGGAAAACCGCACGGGGCGTGGCCGCGTAGCTGAGCTGATGAAGACCTTCAGCGTGTCTAGTGACTCCACCGGCTCGCAACCGATACCAAGATCCAACAAACCGCCCATCCCGAATAAACCCGGCTACTTGCAGCATCTCCCTTCACATTCGTTCAGGTAATCAGCGGAGATGACAGGACGCTCAGACCGCCTCTCTCAGGAACACTGCTCTAATTGCACAAGCAGCGCGGCAGGACGAGGGGTTCTAGCAATTTTCCAATTACAGTTTTTTACATTTTGTATAATCGTGCTCTCAGGAAGAGGAAGAGGCATGAAATGCAAAACTGTGCAAACTTCCTACACTTTTCGAACAGACTGTTACGTATAAGGCTTTTGACGACCCGTACTCCAGATTCCGTTCTTATCCAGAAATCGGCATCTACATTACATTCAATACACAAACCGTGCAACCTTGAAGGGGGAATTCCGCAGTAAGATAATTTTTCCCACAGTTGAAGCAATTGGCAATCTGTGTTATGATGAGAGAAAATGCAGCCCTCTCTGCATGAGCTGCTTTGTGATTTTCCACGTTTTTGAAATGGAACAGCCAGCGGGACTAATGAGATGATGCGTGTTGACGGGTTTATTGAGCAAAAACCGGCAACGTTTCCTGTCTCAAAGCATGTTACATTTCCACAATGCTTTTTCTCCCATCATTACTGACAAATTACTTCAATTACTTCAGTTTTTCGACAGAACCCCTCTGTAAAGACATGTTGTTTACGTCAGCTTTGTGGCGTATGAAACTTTTTATTTTTATTTTTTCAGAAGATCTATCTAGAGTTCCTCCCTACTAACACATCTACCCAGCCATAAACATCAACAGTACATCGAGGAATACTAATTACACGGTTTACAACAAACAACAACAGAGCAATTACACTCTTTTTCCGCTTATTGGCTATTAACTCCTGCATTCAGAAGCCGAGGAGAGGACGGCACGTCCTCTCGGCTTTATAGCAAATGAAGTGGGAACACACAGCATTGCTGTTCTTCAGTTACAGAGTGTACCTTCAAGAGGCCGTGCATGTGCTGATTCACCAGTACAGAGAGCTATTTCTTCAGTTTAGGCACATCGGGAAAATAAGTCATTTCGCAGCAGTCAGCACTACTCACCTGACGAGCGTGTGTACTGCCTCAGACGGATCATGACGAGCCGAGCCATCAGTATGGGTTGAGCAATGGCTTCCACGTTCATTAACGCTGACGAGACCCTTCCTTCCTGTGCTCTAGCGCACGCCTAAGAGGGTTGATCAAGCACTTCTGGGAGCTGTGGCCTCGGATTGCACTTTTAAATAAAGGTTCTTAAAAGGTTCTTGATGCTGTTCTGGGATTTCTGAATGAAATGGGCACTTATCAGGCCGGGTCATGTCAAGATGGTACCGTAAATAAAACTCAGCAAGAAACAACACTGCAGATTCAAATCCCAGCCATGGTGCACCAAAGATCTATAGAATCCTTTTTGCAGACCTTTTTGTATAGGTTTATTTAAAGAAATTATAAGGGAGAGCTGGCCGAAGTGTAAAATGATTTCAGTTATTCAGCGATGCTTTCAGTTACAGCTTTCATACTTCACACATAACAACGCATCGAGCATGTTTACTTAGTTTATTACGTCCGATATATATTAAAAAGAGGCACAATTGTGACATTGCGTGGGTCAGTTGCTGAAACACACACCAGGAAAAATCGACTTTATACCATCGCATATTCTGCAGATCTGCATTTCTTATCAGCCCCACACGTCCTAACCACTATCACCTGTGTACCCTCCACCCTCTTATAAGTTATAATTTGTATGCACCTTATTGTCCAGCTTTTGCTATTGTTGCATTTGTTTCATTATTTTGTCGTCTGTTTGCATCATCTATCAATAAGTCTGCACTTGCATCCACCGCTGGTTGTCACCACCCGTTGGGGACGGCGTGATACAGTGTGGACAGTATTAAGTCATTACAATTGATGTCCATTACGCAGAGATGTGCAAGCAGAACGATCACCCGTTTAAAAGCATTTAAAGACGTATTGCAGTTGATTGATGATAGGCTCAAGAAGACATTATCTGTAGTAGTATGCTATGACGGTACAAGGGTTCTTTCATTTGACGTCTTTCCGCGCTCATCAACCGCAGTGGGATCAGCGTGGTACTATATACCGTAACCTTCTGCAAATCCTTTAACGTAAAGAGTGTGAGAGCTGTATTCTTCTCTGCCTGACCCTCTTTTGTTCTACAGTCTCGTCAACGTTCACTTCTCCCCACATATGGCAAGCCAAACCCCCCCCCCCCCCCCTTTTTTTTCTTCCTAGCTTTTATAACCTAATTATTCGCCATTCAGATGTCAGCCATCTTTGATATGTTCCCCCCACCGTTACTAGTTTACTGTGGGAGTATAATATTTGATTGCACTTGTTTTTCTGCTGTGTTACGTTTGCACCATTGAGAGGGTTGTTGTTTATTGTTTCTCTGTATGGATTGATGACTTGAGTGATTTTATGTGAGGATGAGTGTTAGATATTGTCTCTGTGAGCAATGCTCACAGTTCAGCAATAAAATGATCAGAATCCTCCAAGGCATCTGCGGTGTTTTTTTTTTAATACCGGACTGGTAAATTTGGTGAGTGTGTGTGGGAATGTTTTTTATTTCTTCGTGGGGAGCAAATGTCTCTACGAGGAAGGAGAGGTTTGGACAGTTGGCTGGTCCTTACTTTGAAAGTTTTAAAATAAAAATTAAAAAGCAAAGAAAACCTACAAGCAGCAAAAGATTTCCTTTTGGTTACTGAGGGTTAAGGTTGGAGTTAAAATTTTAGGAATAATATTAATTAGCTGTGTTAACAATTATGGGAAGGTCCTCAGAAGGATAGTATGACAAATGTTAAGAGTGTGTGTGTGTGTGTAAGAGAGAGAGAGAGAAAGAGAGAGAATGTTGTTCTGCCTAAGGGTGTATGGGTGTAATTTGTGATTCATTTCCACATTTCTTTGCATTGTCTCACCTACCAAATCTTCTAAGTGTCTTTTATTTTTCGCTTAATATTATAATATTCCATAAAAATGATGGTAGGGGTCACTAAACCCAAGAACAAACCTTTACTTGCCTTAAGTTGTCTGTCCTCTTGGTTGCCCCCTGCTTGCTGTACTCAAAAATACATGAAAAGAAAGAAAGTGAGAGAGAGAGAGAGAGAGAGAGACTGTAGATGAGATAATCAGTTTAATTGGCAGCCAAAACATTATTTCTGCTTGTAACACAGTTCACAGAATACCACAACCAAAGTTAAATAAATAAATAAATAAATAAATTTGCTGCATCTCTAGGCCTCCTTGCCTCCTACACATAGTCCAGAGTCCAGAGCCCAGTCATCCATTCAGCATATGCTAATATTCAACTAATATCACTAATTTTCAGTCACTATATTTTTTTAAATGTTGTTGCGTTTTTTTTTGCAAGATATGTCAATTTCCCATTCTTTTGGCAAACCTTCCAACAAGGGCGCAGTCGTACGGCAGCTTGCTGGTCACTTCATTTAGCTCAGTACAGTCTTTATTACACTTAGTGGTCAGAAATGGGAACTACATCAAGCGTTAACAGAAGCCTATTGGGGCAGATATCAGGCTGCCCCCATTCTCATGGGGTGTACAGGGGGATTGCACTCAACCATATTATCACTTTGGTGTTCATTTCACACACTGACTAAAAAAACAACACTGCTGCTATATCAAATAAACACATTTGAAATGTCATCTTTTTAATCTAAAGTTTTCAGTCTCTTTCCCTGATAAGTAAGGACGTGATTAGCTTTAAGATTTATCTAACTAGCTAAAAATGATTGTTGTACTTTCCCTGGTCTTTGGCATGCTACTGGAAATGATCATAACTGCACCATAAAATAAAATGACAACATTTGATTTCATTGAAACCACGAATGAAAGATCGACCATCTGAATTTCTTTACAAGTGAAGCAAATTAACCAATAAGGTGGCAGATGTATGATAGCCATGTTAGGTTTGATCAACTAAGCATTGTTTAATTTTTTTGTTAAGTCACTTTTCAGCCTATTGGGCTACATCATTCTGTTCTCTTGTGGAAAATTGGTATACAGTTATTTTCCTCAAGTTCATTCAAGTCCTGCTGAACTTCCTATTATAGGAACTTATAAGTCAAATACGGTAGCCTGTTGAATTAATTTTGTTTGAGGCTACATCATTATTAATAAAGTCGTCTTCCCCCAGCAAACTCCATGGTCATGATCCGTGACTGGTTACAAGCTGTAGTCTCTAGGAAAAGATTATTGAACACTGAGCACTAATCCCTCCTAATAATGCAGAGGAAATATTTTTGCACTTTTGTTACTTTCCATCCTAGTTGGTTCACAAGGTAATGTAGAAGAAAATCAATTAGCCAGTGCTAGAAAGCTGAATATAGGATGACATTAGCATAACTTAGTGCCATACTACTACTCAGATGATGTTTTTCTGTATTGAAAAAATCAATGGCAATAAACAATACGTACATTTTCTATGCTGGGGTCATGAATATGTAGCATTTTAAACATGCTTGCTAAGAATTTACTAGAAAGTTAAATAGTGAAAAACACCTTTTAGCTTTTGCCTCGTTCTCTTTTCCAGCTGGGAATACATTCTTCAAATTGTAATGGTTCTAATACATGCAAAAGTGATCGAAAGCTCAACTAAAGAGACCTATTACGCGATACATCAGTTGCTAGCGGTCAGGGCTGAGTGATTGCATAGGGATTTGCCTGACATATTTGCATAAAACATGCTGGGTGTTTGTGGTCCCTGGACATTTGTGCATGAAAAAAAGTAAATTCTGTCAAAAAAGCAGAGGCTGAGAAGTAAAATACTGTGTTACTGCATACTATATAACATGACACGTGGCGGTCAGGGAAAACCCATCGGATGGTGCTATGGCTGAATCCTGGCAAGCAGACGAAATATATTGCAGCAAAAGAAGGTGGTGATGTTTTCTTTTTCTGCACTTGTCTGTTTGCCTAAAGATGTCTTAAATCTTGCTAGCCAAGTGTGATTTCCTCACAACAGTGAACACCACACATTGATCAAGTTCCTGTAAAGCTTTGCGATGTGGAGAAACAGATATACGGCTAATCAATTTTATTTGTAAAGCTGAAAAAAAAATGGCCATGATTCTCTGACCGCATAGCTGCGATGAAATCTTTAACTGCAATGTGTTTTTTTTTTCACTTTTTGTTGGTAACCAGACATATTTCAGGTAACTATTTATGGAATAAAAATGTCCAACTTTCCCCATGAGAAGTGTTTTCCCAAGCTGCAATACAGATACAGTGGAAGATCAGCAAATGAATGCCCTCCCTTACGAATTTTCACGAACCAAAGTTGCACGTACGTCCGGAAGCCATTCAAAACTTGTTAGCGTCAGTGGAAAGCCGAGCAAAACCAACCGAAGCGAGTTTACAAATTCCACAGATTTTTTTTTTTTAGTCAGTGATATCTGTTTGGAAAGAGTCGACCCACAATACCAACGTTGCCTTCGGCATGCGTTCAAAAGCTACGTGATTTTTTGCATGTTTTTTTGTTGACAGATTGGTGGCGTGGGTGGTCTGTTCTATTTATAGCCCAAGCTTGGTGGCAAGACTTCCTGTGAGGACCCTTGACATGGAATGCTTGGCTTGGGTCAGTTCTTTGTAAGAGGTTTACATACGCTTCATATTGGGAATATTGGTCATATTTTTGGGTGGCTGGAACAGATTATCTGCATTTATGTTATTTCTTCATTTTGCAGTACAAATTTTCACCTTAAGAACTCGCCTCCAGAACCAATTAAATTGGTCTGCCGAGGTTCCCCCATATTAAATGCTAGTCTTATAGAGGAGTGCTCCTTTAATAGGAATTTAAATGTGAACATATGATGTCAGATGTTTATAGTGTGATTATTTTCAATGTTTAGCTCACTAGCGCTAATTACAACTGATCTCAGCATCATTAGCAGTACCTCTTGTTGTCCATGATTAAGCTTGTTTATCTGATTATTCATCTGTAATTAGTCATCTGTGTATTGTTTATGCAAAAGGACTGATTGTTACCGGGTATGAACCAGCTCGTATTCATGGTGCTGAGAAACGTGAGCTTCACAAGGTTTAGCCGACTAAAGTAAAATGTGACAACTCCCTGATCATCAGAACCATCCTTCAGTTCACCATCATTCCACACACGCAAGCATACACACACACACACACACACACACACGAACATGCACGCTTCAATGAGAGTTGGATCCGAGTCCCGTGCTTGGGAGAGCAACAATGACAGCGGCTGTTCTCTGACGCACGGAGACGTTGGCGAGCTGTTTCCAGAAGAGTACGGGAGGCCGTTGGCAGCCCCGTTCATCCCCCACCCTCCTCACCCCCCCGCCACCACCACTTCTCCTCCTCCTCCTCCTCCTCTCAGCCTGGCCATCGCCGACCGTGCCGTCCGATGAGAGATAAAAAAGGGGCTGTTGTTGTTGCCGGCACGCATGGGAGATGGACGCCTCTGTTTTTCTCTGCCTGCCTCTATCTCCTGACGCCCACAGATGAAGGAAAAAAGGGACAACAGAAATAGGGGAAGAGAGGAAAGGAAGAAATGCCTGGCGTTCTGGGGGCTGTTGCTCTTATTCTCCTCCCTGGATGGAGGAAAGAGAAAAGAGAAGGCCTGGGCCATGTGATAGGGGAAGCATGCGGGCCCGGCTCGGCCCCCAGGCGGAGAGAACGAGGCCTGCTGCGTCTCTCCTGCATGATTAATCTGGCTGAGGGGCAGGATGGCTGCCATAGACCTGCTGAATTAACTCCCTGCTCACCAGCCAAATACACACAGACACGCACACACAAGTGCATCTTCACGGATACACACAGCAAAAAATCTGGGTTGATGGCTGCTATGCGTGCCAGAGTGTCCACCTGCAGCAGGAGTGGCGTGGTTGGGTTGGGAAAGTAGAGCAAGCCATTGTGCCTTTGTTCTCGCCACAGGCTCCGTCTCGGCCAGAGTCACATGAGAGGCAGAACGTAAGTGGTCACGCTGCTTGGACATGGTCAATGGACACTGACTTTCTGCTTGATCTAGGGAGGAAAGTCCCACATGACTGGTGCACGGTCAACACAAGTAGTTCAAAAGCCCTAAACAAACCATTAATCATGTTTTGGCTAGACTAGTCCAGACTAGACCGATCCTGCAGTTGCCTGAGTTTAAAGCTCCACTATTTTTAAATTACGACTAGTAGTAAGTAAACACAAGCAGAATTCTAATCTGAAGTAATCTTAAAGCCATCTGGACACTCATCAGTAAGCTTTACTCATTTAAGCATCTGCTTTGAACTACCATTCAAAAGTTGTTTTATGCATGATGTCTTTGTTTTCATTCACTTTAACAGGCACCTGAAGATGTCTCCTGTCCACAGTAATAAATAAACCTCTTGTCCAGGCCTGTGTGTTGTTCAGGCTCTTCACCAAGTCTTTGAATATCCCAGCAGCACAGAAGTTACCTGGTCCCCTGCTAAGGTCAAGCAAAAAGACCAAGCCCTGACTCTCGGGCTCCCAGGAAGGAAGGTGGAGGGTTAACTGCCCTCAGTCCGCGCCGCATTAACTGGAAAGGAATGAAGTGTCAAGCATGTTCTCACCGCCGTGAGATGCCGAAACCCTGCCTCCTCCACCAACCCCCCCCACCCCACCCCAGCAACCTCCCACAGCCGTGACCAAATTATTTTCTAGCCTCCAGAGATTCGCCTCGCCAGACAAAAATCTGCAGCGCAGCCCTGATTCAGTGCACAAACACGCAGCCTCCCTCCTCTCTCAACGCCTCTCCACCGCCACTTTGAAGAAAATGGGCCTGCCGTTTTTTTCTCCTTTCTTTAACGGGCCTCCGTTAGGACAGCTCCGTCTGTTTACACTCGACAGATTTAAACGCTCCCAAAAACAGCGTCCACAAAACAACTTGGCTTCCTCTGTGAGTGAGGGCCAGTCCAAGAGGCTGCTCTTTGTTCATGGTCCCTCTTTCACTCTGTCTCTCTCTACTTTTCTCATCTCTCCCTGTCTCTCTCTCTCTCTCTTCTTCCATCATGGATTTTTACTCTGCCCTTTGCAAAGAAAAGAATTAAGTAAAATCGTTAAAAAATTACGATCAAGTATTTTGGACATTTAGAAAATGGAGGAAAAATTGGTGGCAATCAGTTACAGTGGCAAGAAATTTAATGCTGAGGAAAAGCTAATAGACTGTAGGGAGTATAAAATAAAGAGAGAGAGAGAGAGAGAGGGTGATATGGGGGGGGAGCTGGGCGGGAGAAAATAAACCCCACCAGTGAGCAGGCCGCCCAGCCCTGCCAAACTGCTTAAAAAAGCCCTCTGTTTTATTTATAGTGTGCTGTATCCATGGTAACCAGAGGGGTCAGGCAAGCCGGGCCTGTGCTTCACCCTGCTCAAGGGATTAGGATTTCACCGAGCTTCTCACATGTGCCCAAGGTGGGCTAGAGCTTCTCACTGACGCTGTTACACAGCTCGGTGAATAGAGTAGAGGAGCAGGAAGGGCTGGGGGGACTTTCACACTCACCAAAATGGAGAGAAGTGCCATATGAGCCTTAATGAGCTAGCCAACACTCCAGAGGCACCAGCAGTTTGGGTTTGTTTACACTAATTGTCAAAGTTCTCCAACTGAGTTTAAGCCCATTAAAGTGATAAGAGCAGCAGATATTCCAGTGCTCAGTCAGGTCAGACCGGGTCAGTGGGAAGCACAGTGATTCTGCGCATGATGATCTCACCCTCAGAGGAAGGCGAAACCATTGACAGTGATGTCGAATTTGTGAGAAGTCCTGTTAGTTGAGAGCTGAAAGAGTGAAAGGGGAAAACGAGCTCCCAGTTCTAGAGGCATTAAGGGGCAAAGAAAGTGGACAACATTTTCAAGACAATCTTGGGTTATACTAAGGTTCAGAGCACATGGATTTATGGATTTTCACTGGAAGAGGCCGAACGGTCGGAGGTCATTAGGCCGTCCTTCATAACGCAGCAAGAGAGAGAGAGAGAGAGAGAGAGAGAGAGAAATTGAGAGAGAGATGTGTTCAGCCGTGCTCAGCCACGCAAGAAGGACGGCTCTGCAAAAGTGGGAGATTTTTGTGGCCTTGTTATTTTCCGCTCAGACACTGTGTGTGAGAGCTGTTCCAAATCCTTGCGTGGGAGCCTGTTGGAGGAGACCAGAGAGTGAGAGAGAGAGGGAGGAAAGGAGGGGTAGGGGGAGATGAAGGCATTGACATGCGCTCCAAGAACGGCGCCGTGTGAGAATGTGGACTTCCGGATCCCTCCCGGGGAGAACGCAGTCAGCGTTGCTAGGAAACAGATTGCTATGGGGGTTAGTGGAGCCATGCATGGAAGATGATGTCTGACTTTGGTTGGAGGTGGAGAGAGACTGGCCTCCAGAGGTGGGGGTGGAGTGGCATTGGGCTTCTTGAGGTGGTGCTGGAGATGAAGAATGACTGGACTCTAGGTGTGAAGAGGAAAACTGGCCTTGGGCAGTGGATAGAAAATGGCTTCTTGAAATGGATGTAAAGAGAACCCAGAATCAAGGAAGAGAGTTGATGATGGAGATTAGTGAGATTAGTGAGAGTGGCTGAAGGTGGATTGGACTTCTTTAGATGGATACACAGGTGGAGACAGCTTGGACTCCTATGATGAATGTGCATTTGGAGATAGGCTGGCCTCCAGATGTGGAAATGCATGTGGAGAGAAACTGGTCTCTGGAGGTCTCCAGGGATGGAACTGGATAAAAAGGTAGACTGAGACTGTCCTCCCAAGATGGAGGTGAATCTGAAGGCCTTCAGAGATGCAAATTAAATGAGATTAAACTTTCATTGGGTCCTCATCAGCATGGTGAAGGCTCTTCAGCAGCCCTTCTGAATCCATGATTTCCAAAAAAATCAGGAGCATTTATTTGATGGCTGGGTGGAGTTACTACCTGCAGCCACACCACCTTCCACAGCAGCATGTACTTTGAGCTACGATTACCACAGTATACGTGGTTGCCAAGCGACAAGAGGCCTCTGGTGTATGAGGCTCAGTCCTGTTGCCAAGTGATGGGACTCAGTGGGAGCTGGTGGTGGCACTCGGGGACTGGCGTCGCCATTGGGACCAAGGGCACCGTTGCTAAGAGATGCCACCAGCAAGTCAGAGTTGTGGGTAGGAGACATGGAGGAAGGGAGGGAAGAGGCGCTTATCAAGGAGAGCCAAGGACAAAGGGCTTTCTGAGTCAATGGGCTCACACAGGGAACAAGTGCGTGTCATGCCTAGCTGACACAACCATCCTCTGCATTACAATCTGTACACACAGAAGGAGATACATCCACCCTCGATATGCTCTATTACTGTGCTGTAGGTCAAATTGTGGTCCACAATGCAACATTTAAATAGTAATGTGACGTGCTACACAACAGCCCTGACCACAACAGGCGGCAAACATTTAATTTAACAGTATTGATGTTAGCACTTTATTAACAGTGAAAGGAGGAAACACAAATGACAGATTTGGCAAAAGCATGGCAGGTAAGCATTATGAAAACAGCAGGAAGTCTTCTTTTGAGTTCTTCTCTATACCCAGAGCAGGAGCTTGAACACAAGAACATGGTTGAAGCAAACTCTGTAGATTGGTAGCATGCCCAAAGCTAATTGTTGACGAGCTGAATTTAAAGATGCTGAACAAACCTCATGATACCTACAGCTATGAAGAGCATACATGTTATTTTGGGGCAGCTTTTTTTGTTGTAGTGTCTGCATACATTACAGCTGGTGCATTTTCAGGAGATATACAGTTATTTTTAAAGGCTTTTAAATGGACAACAGTCACAAAAATGGTGGCCGAGTAGTGCAGAGAGTTGCTCCAGGGTTTGATCCTAAGCTCAGGTTACGATCTGTGTGAAGTTTTGCATGTTCTCTGTGGTTCTCTGGTTTCCTCAGACCTCCCCAAAACTGGACTGGCAACTCTAAATTGCCTCTGGTGTGAAAGTGTTTGATAGCCTCCGTCCAAAGTGTATTCCCGCACTGTTTCCAGTGTTCCTGGGATAAGCTCTGGATCTATTGTGAGATAAATTAATGAATGAATGAAGCAAGAAATAGCTAAAACAGATAGTATATTTAAGTATATTTTTATTTCAGTTAATTAGTAGCTGTTTTTTGCATTATACCAAATAAACGAAATGAAAATAAAAAAGTGTAGCAAGCTAGGTCATCGTACTCTGCTAAGTTGACAACTAGCTAGTACTACGTAGCAATCAGGCAGTGTGTGTATGCGTGTTTCTTTTCTGGGGCTAATCTGCATCATGTAATGCCTCAAAGAACATTTAACTCAAAGAACTTGATACTTTTACTTGATATTTCTCACTTACTGTTGTGTGTGTAACATAGCACAGCTGTCAAGAATATCACCCAAACTCATAAACTAACTGGTTACAATGGTTAAATGTATAATAATATATCAGGGGCACTCAGTCCACATGCTGTGCTGTTTGTTTAATTAGTGATCAATCTATGCTTGGATGGAGGACTCAGCTTGTGGTCCTTCATCTACTGAGGTACCTCCTTAGAAAGTTCTCCTAAAAATCACTCCTCGCTTGGAGCGCACTCGACTGCACTACATCTAGATAGGATTTTGTCGTATATTATAGTGCTATAGGGGGCTGTGCAGTGGGGATGCTATAGAGCACGACTCGTTCTGGCCAGAGACCTGGCTCGCGGCTCCATTTATCAGCGAGGACGCACGCACAAAGGCCTCAGTGTGGGGGCCGGTAATTGGATCTGCGACACGCCGGTGCCCCTAAGACCTGACTTCCCCCTCCTTCCCCAAATTCCCCCTTCCTTCTTTTCCCTTCTCTCTTCCTTTGCTGTTACTCACTCGCTCCTTCTTTCATCTCACCATTATCTCCGCTGGCTCAGTGCGTCAGGAAGCACGCTGCATGAGCACACGCAGACATGCCCTGACTCACACACACACACACACACAAGCATGGAGACATGAGCGGATATGTTGCCCACGGTCAGGCGCTGACTTCTCTCACTGTAATATTAACATTTAACGACAGTGTGGGATAATAAGCTTAGTACAGGCCTTTCCATATACGCACTTCATTGTTTCTGTATTGTGTTGATCTACACTACCAGTCAAAAGTTTGGACACACCTTCTAATTCCATGGTCTTTCCTGATGTTTATTTCTTTCTACATTGTAAAACAATACTGAAGGCGGCAACACAATAATACACAATAATGTCCTTTGAACAGTTGATATTGAGATATGTCTGCTACTGATGCTCTGTAAAGCCTTCATAACGGCTCTAATCTGAGGTGCTGTTAATTGGTGATTTCTGAGGCTGGTAACTCTAAATGAACTTCTCCTCTGCAGCAGAGGTCAGTTTTGGTCTTGCTTTACTGGGATGGTCTTCATGTGAGCCAGTTTCATCATGGTGCTTGATGGGTTTTGCAAATGCACTTGACAATACTGTTCTTGCAAGAACTATTCCAGAACACCTGACCTTCGTGTCTTAAAATAACAACTGACTGTTGTTTGTTGTCATTACATATGGATTACTGAAGTCCATGTGTGTTATTTCATAGTTTTGAAATCTCCAGTATTGTTCTAGAATGTAGAAAATAAATCCCTAAACAAAAAACATTGAATTAAAATGTATGTCCAAACTTTTGACTGGTAGTGTATATTAAAGATATAGTCGACACTTAACAGTTAACAACTTAACAGTTGACACTTAAGCTTAAACTCTGTTTAGATTTGATCATATACGATGTACATTGGTGTATAATCTACTCTGTTGAGAAACACATTAAAAAAAATAATTCTTTAATAATAAGATAAAGTTTCTAACTCAACATAGCTAAACATGTATTACAGAAAAGCAGAGGCTATGACTTACACTATATTGCCAAAAGTTTTGGGACTCCTGAATTCAGGTGTTGTTTTTCAGGGGTTGGGCTCGGCCCCTTAGTTCCAGTGAAAGGAACTCTGAATGCTTCAGCTTCATACCAAGATATTTTGGACAATTTCATGCTCTTTGTGGGAACAGTTTGGGGATGACCCCTTCCTGTTCCAACATGACTGCACACCAGTACACAAAGCAAGGTCCATAAAGACATGGATGAACGAGTTTTGAGTGAAGGAACTTGACTGGCCTGCACAGAGTCCTGACCTCAACCCGAAAGAACAGCTTTGGGATGAATTAGAGCGGAGACTGCGTGCCAGGCCTTCTCATCCAACATCAGTGTCTGACCTCACAAATGTGCTTCTAGAGGAATGGTCAAAAATTCCTATAAACACACTCCTAAACCTTGTGGAAAGCCTTCCCAGAAGAGTTGAAGCTGTTATAGCTGCAAAGGGCGGGGCCAACTCCACATTATACCCATGTGCATGTAAAGGCAGGTGTCTCAAAACCTTTGGCAATATAGTATATCTACCCTTTTCACCTAATATATAATGTAATAAAAGACAGCAGTTTATATTGTTATAGGAAATTAATCAACACTGGGTTGTGGTGGTATACAGTCTGATGTGACATGAATATTTTCCAGCAGCAGCACACCCTGAAGTGTTTTATTGCTTTTATACCACAACAATTTGTCAGTAATTTAGAATTGACGTTTATGTTTAAGCATCTATAGTTTTTATTTAACGTGGTAGAACAGTCAAAAGAAAGAAAAAAAAAAGTTGTCACTTATCTTCTCGCTTAAAATTAACAAGACAGAAGAGTGCAGCTTGTCGTGTTACTGAGAAACCCAACATTCTAATCAGAAAAAGGTACACGAAGATTTCATTTTTTTAGCCGGTTTGGTTTAGTTAGCAACCAGTGATGTTGTTTACCTAATATGATGAATAATTAGACTGTGCTTGTAATGAAAATTAGATTAGCATTTATTTGCATTACTCTTGCTAGTTGATTTACCAATAACGACATTAACAAGTTACTACCGGACAGCGAGTTTAGTTAATCTAGTGATTCGAGGCTAAACGCTGAGATACAATTGACTCTCGACTAATACTGTATACTGTATGAGTTGAGGTGAAGGTTATTGAGGTTACTTGTTGGGTTGATGAGGGACCAAAATCAGTCAGTTTAAAAGTCTTGGGCTATGAACTCATGTTCAATCCCTGAGTAATTACTGGAAAAAATAATAAAAAAAACCCACTTGATTTGCATTGACATGTCCCAGAAACACTGATCCAGGACTTGCCGAATCCCCTTACATCATTTTTTTTTCTGGTTTAGTTTTAATTATTTTATTTTTTTAACATCTACTTTAATAATTTTCAGCCACTCGATCTGAACAATTCAACAACCAGCTCTGTTATGTCATCAAATGTCTGGGGACCGCAAATCACACAGGACCTCGAGTCTTTCATTAATAAGAACGCTCAGCAAAGAACAGCTGGCAATGTTCTATCTACTCCAGGCCATCCTGGTGCAATTCTACACTGCCACCATTGAAAGCATCCTTATTTCAGCCATTACCATCTGGTTCGGCACGGCTTGCTAACAGGAAATAAGAAAATTACAACGCGCTGTCAAGATGGCTAAGAACATCATTGGCTGCGATCTGCGTTCACTACATGACCTGTGTGCCTCCGGAATGCGAAGGCGAGCAGGAAAAATCATTGCTGACACCTCTCATCCTGCGAAGAGTCTGCTCCCAAAACTGACGTCAGGAAGGTGTTTCAGATCACTGATTACAAAAACAGCATGACAACGGAATAGTTTATTTCCCTTAGCAGTCTCTCCAACCAAACAAACTGGTCAGAACAGCATTATAGGAGACTGAACCAGTGTCAGATGTACACTTAACTAGCATACAGCAGTTACACAACTACAGCTTAACTGCAGCTGATTGTACTTTCTTTCATATATATGTATATATCCCAGTTTCAGTGCTGTATAAAATGAGATTAAAGGTAAGTCTCTCTGGATAAGGCCGTCTGCCAAATATAAACCAATCAGGCATAACATTATGACTTATTATGGCACCTGTTAGTGGGTGGGATATATTAGGCAGCAAGTGAACATTTTGTCCTCAAAGTCGATGTGTTAGAAGCAGGAAAAATGGGCAAACAAGGATTTGACCAAAAGGGCCAAACTGTGATGCCTACATGACTGGATCAGAGCATCTCCAAAACCGCAGCACTTCCAATGGTCAGTATCTATCAAAAGTGATCCAAGGAAGGAACAGTGGTGAACCGGCGACAGGATCTTGGGCTAGAAAGGGGTCAGAATACACAGTACAAAAGGGGGACCAGCACAATATTAGCAGGTGTTCATAATGTTATGTCTGGTCGTTGTATACTATACACATTATAGACAACTGTATTTGCTATAGTGATTATTTATTTTTATTCACCGCTAGCTTGCTAGCTGCATTACGAAAGAGACATGCACAGCATTCATTCAACTCATCAGCTGAATAGTAACTGTTGCAGTGTTTGCTCAATGGTTTAGGCTCTGGGTTACTGATCAGAAGGTTGGGTGTTCAAGCCCCAGCACTTCCAAGCTGTCTCTTTTGGGCCCTTGAGCATATATACACTATATTGCCAAAAGTATTCGCTCACCTGCCTTGACTCGCATATGAACTTAAGTGACATCCCATTCCTAATCCATAGGGTTCAATATGACGTCGGTCCACCCTTTGCAGCTATAACAGCTTCAACTCTTCTGGGAAGGCTGTCCACAAGGTTTAGGAGTGTGTTTATGGGAATTTTTGACCATTCTTCCAGAAGCGCATTTGTGAGGTCACACACTGATGTTGGACGAGAAGGCCTGGCTCTCAGTCTCCGCTCTAATTCATCCCAAAGGTGTTCTATCGGGTTGAGGTCAGGACTCTGTGCAGGCCAGTCAAGTTCATCCACACCAGACTCTGTCATCCATGTCTTTATGGACCTTGCTTTGGTCACTGGTGCACAGTCATGTTGGAAGAGGAAGGGGCCAGCTCCAAACTGTTCCCACAAAGTTGGGAGCATGGAATTGTCCAAAATGTCTTGGTATGCTGAAGCATTCAGAGTTCCTTTCACTGGAACTAAGGGGCCAAGCCCAGCTCCTGAAAAACAACCCCACACCATAATCCCCCCTCCACCAAACTTTACACTTGGCACAATGCAATCAGACAAGTACCGTTCTCCTGGCAACCGCCAAACCCAGACTCGTCCATCAGATTGCCAGATGGAGAAGCGCGATTCGTCACTCCAGAGAACGCGTCTCCACTGCTCTAGAGTCCAGTGGCGGCGTGCTTTACACCACTGCATCCGACGCTTTGCATTGCACTTGGTGATGTATGGCTTGGATGCAGAGGCTCAGCCATGGAAACCCATTCCATGAAGCTCTCTGCGCACTGTTCTTGAGCTAATCTGAAGGCCACATGAAGTTTGGAGGTCTGTAGCGATTGACTCTTCAGAAAGTTGGCGACCTCTTCGCACTATGCACCTCAGCATCCGCTGACCCCGCTCCGTCAGTTTACGTGGCCTACCACTTCGTGGCTGAGTTGCTGTCGTTCCCAAACACTTCCACGTTCTTATAATACAGCTGACAGTTGACTGTGGAATATTTAGGAGCGAGGAAATTTCACGACTGGATTTGTTGCACAGGTGGCATCCTATCACAGTTCCATGCTGGAATTCACTGAGCTCCTGAGAGCGACCCATTCTTTCACAAATGTTTGTAAAAACAGTCTGCATGCCTAGGTGCTTGATTTTATACACCTGTGGCCATGGAAGTGATTGGAACACCTGATTCTGATTATTGGGATGGGTGAGCGAATACTTTTGGCAATATAGTGTATGAGCACACAGACTCTAACAACTGGATAGTGTTATTCAGCTCAACGGGGCATCATTCACAGCCAAAGAACCAGGACCATATACACCCTCATGGTCTGCTGGAGACTGATGTATGTGGATGCTCTGGGATTTGAACTCATAACATATTGAGTAGTGCCTTGCTTAGGGGGCCCAGCAGTTCCAGCTTGGTGGACCTGGGATTTGAACTCACAGCCTTCCGAGTCCAACACTTAACCACTAAGCTACCACTTCCTGCTACTATATATACTATATAGTACTATACTACCACAGTTTATAATACTATAGTATAGTCATTTAATTTTATTCACCAAAATCATGATGACATCATTCTACACTTCAGTTTCTCTTCTTTTCTGTCCAATCAAATGCTCTCGAGGGTCTGATATGTCCCAACTAACTATCACCAATTTCCCCAGGTAAGCTAAACACTATTGGCTATTTTTTTTTTTTTTTTTTTACTAAAAAGGGGGGAGGGTTATTCATAAATATATATGTCCTACCCTGTGGAAATTACGTCGGCACATCGAATGAGGCTGTGTGCGTTTCGAGGCACTTCATGGTGACTTTAGGCTTAAAATGGTAGCAGTATTTAGCCTTGTGAGGTTTTTTTTGCCTATTTTCATATTAGATATACATTTCTCTTATTTTGTAGCAATAATCCTGCAGCTCTTATGCTAAACCGGACAATCAAATTGTAAAAGCAAACTGATAATCTGCATCTGAATAAAACGAATAAATGATATACATTTCATTTTCGTCTCAACATTATTTAACGGAAAACGAGTCACCGTATCCTTCAGGAAAATGGATTCTATTCCAAATATTCCTAAATGAATACTTAATGTGTGTGAACTGTGCAGTTTTATTGAGGGAACTGGGTACAGCTGTGTGAATCAAGCTTAGGCACCCCCCCGTCCCAAACTACAATGGCGCTAAGCTAATGGCTCCTAGCATGCTTATTTATAGCATCTCCTCCATGACTAATGCTTTCAACATCCACCTTCGTCCTTGCCTGTGCTGCCTAATCCTTCTTCTGCCATGTCTGTTTCTGCTTCTTGTTTGTTTCTGGTGCTGCCGCAGTGGCATCGGTGCCGGCTTTAGGTTTGGTCTGGGTTTGGGCCGCTGCTGCTGGCTCCTGCGCACTCAGCCAGGCCCCCGCGGCCTGGGCCTTCATCCAGCATGGGCGGCAGCAGAGCGGACAAAGGAGCTCAGTCTGTGTGAGTGTGTGTGTGTGTGTGTGTGTGAGAGAGAGAGAGAAAGAGAGAGAGAGCGTGGGCTTGGAGAGAGAACCTGGCGAGCCCAGCGCGACGGTCTTATCCTCACGGCTCAAGCACACGCCACCAGCTGCTGCCCTCTTCCTGTGCTTTCATTAAAGCAGTCTTCGTCCTGCTCCACGGGGTATAACACACACATTACCGCACCACAGTTATATCACACCTCTGCCTCGCTCTCCTGTCTCTAAGTCTGCCTCATTCTCTCTTCCCTTTCCTTTGTCTCCCAGTCTTTATGTATCTACACAACTGACTTTGTTGGCTCTGACTTTGCTCTCTTTCGTGCATTTTCCTTTCTCTCTCTCTCTCTCTCTCTCTCTCTCTCAGTCCAGGCCAAAGCAGCCAGCTCCAGCACTCAGCCACTGCAGCATTCACAGCACCATGAAATATCGCTTGGTCCTCAGCCTGGTGTCTGGTGAAACACTGGCCTGCTTTTGTATCTTTGAATATTCAGGTGTGCTTTAATTTTTGTGCGTGTGCACACCTCGCTATGTGTGTCATAACGTGTTGGTGTTCACGTGTGTGAGTGTAGGTGCATGTGCCCGCATGTGGAGAGGCTGCGTCAAGAACGTTCGAGCCCAGAGCCAAGCCAGGCATTGCCAGAGGGAGCGCCTGCTATGTAGGGCGCCTGGCGAGCCGGACGCCAGTAGAATATCAACGCAGAGTGCACGCCACTCCTTCCCACAGCCCACCTGCCCTGAGAGAGAGAGAGAGAAAGAGAGAGAGAGAGGGAGAGAGAGAGAGAGAGAGAGAGAGAGGGAGAAAGGGAACGAGAGGGAAAGAGAGGGGGAGGGCTGCAGGAAATTGCCAGGTAGTGTCCAGACCCACTTCCCTGCATCGTGCCCAATTAATCAGTATCACAATCCATGCTGGACTCTTCCTCGTCATTAACAGGAAGTGTGTGTTTTAAGGAATACTAAGAATCTCTGCGATGCTGTTTAAGAATCAGGAAATCAGTACTAAAGTAGCTGATGTTTCCATGAAACATCCTGTAGTGTCCTGTAGTGCTTGATTATTATTATTATTATCATTATTATTATTATTGTTATTATTATTATTTTATTATTGTTATTATTATTATTATTATTATTATTATTATGACATACCAAATATTTAAATATTTTTTATGCTGTAAATTTTCCATGAAATGGAATGACTTGTATTATAGTAGCTATTATCAGTAGAGGCGTACACTCACTAGGCTCTAAGTTAAAAATACAAAAAAAAATGCAGCTTAATTCATACAACATAAATTTCCAGCACTGACACTGGAGACTCCTTCCAAAAATCCTACATAAATTTTCCCTAAAAAAAAAGAAAAAGAAAAGAAAGAAAAAACAACAAGCACCTGTGGAGCTTTATTTATTTATTTATTTATTTATTTATTTATTTATTTATTTATTTATTTATTTATTTATTTATTTATTTGAAGGTAGCCTCTTCTGGCATTTTGATGAATTGTTTTTTTTTTCTCAAAATTTAGTAATATTAGATGGTCACATAAGGTTTAAAAGAAGGTTTATTCGTTGCTTCTTCTACCATTTTTAAGTGGACTGCCATTTGCTTGTGGCTGAGGGGAGGGTGTGTGTGTGTGTGTGTGTGTGTGTGAGAGAGAGAAGTGAGAGCATCAGTATTCGCCAACACCTGTGAGGCTCACGTTCCCTCTTTTTTCAAGTTTGTGAGCTTGTACACACCTGAACAGACACACACACACACTCTTTGTCACATGCCTGCTCTGTACCACCCCTCTCAGGGCTGCAGCTCAGTCTAAAAATGTCTCATCGAGGTTACATTAGGCAGACAGCAGTGAACTAACTGGCAGTGGTGCGTCGGATCCTTTTAGCCAATCAGGAGTGTCATGTACTGGCTGTTTTAACACAACTCGTAGTTTAAAGTGATACACGCTATGGTGATTTGTTATTAAGGGCCAGTCTCAACACTGGGTATATTCACGCCTCTGTTTTGAGGGTGTGTGTGTGAGTGTGTGTGGCGTGCAGTGCTGCGTGGAGGACGTGCTCGGTGTGGGTAGAAAGACAGCTGCCCTGACAGATGCCAGGAGGCAGGACCCCACCAGGGAGCGGGGGGGATGGAGCTGGCACTCCCTCACCCCAACGGAAACACCATGGGCTGCAGAGGAAGTGGCAACGGGGAGAAACTCAGTGTGTGTGTGTGTGTGTGTGTGTGTACCTGAATCTACATTAATCCAAGCCAGTTTCTGTCTTTTTTTTTTTTTTTACCTGTAAACATAATAATAAAGTTTAATAAAACGATCACCGCCATGATGCATGAAGCATCTACAAACATCTCAGGATTTTTCATGAAATCATTCCAGTGGAATTAAAAGGTCTTAACAGAAATTCACAGGTAATTAACAAATAATTCACACAAATGAAATTATACAAAATTAAATGAGGAATTAAATCATATAAAAGCTATTTACTCACTCAACAACAAAAAAAAACACAACTGGAAAATTCTGTATTTTCTTGTCGGTTTATGTGTTTATGAGCTTCTACAAAGTTGAAAGTACTGTTTTAATAAAAGCATTTTTAGACTTGTTATTAAGTATTAGTCGCTGCTGTTATACAGTTGGACACGGCAAACTGGAAATTTTTGCATCAGAAAATAAAAACCTTTCTTTTACAGAAGAGAACTGAGATGTAATAAGATTAAATATTGTAGATTTCTCCAGTCTTACTTCATGTTGTTTCTTCCACGGAAAATTCATAAGTGAGTAGATAGATAGATAGATAGATAGATAGATAGATAGATAGATAGATAGATAGATAGATAGATAGATAGATAGATAGATAGATAGATAGATAGATAGATAGATAGATAGATAGATAGATAGATAGATAGATAGATAGATTTCCACTATATTATGTGTATCTATGGTGTGAATCTGTGGTGTGTGGATCTTCTACTCGCAGAGGGCAGGGTTTTTCTCTGCTATGTGTGTGCATGTGTGTGTGTGTGTGTTTGTGTGTGTGTGTGTGTGTGTTGGAGTGTGGATTCAGCAGTGACAGATGAGGAAGAGGGTGAGGTAGGGAAGACTGCTGAGGAGCAGAAGGCTGATGGATGTGAAGGAAATGGAGGGAAGAGGCCATATGAGGGGGTGGAGGAGTGGAGAGGACAGGAAGCTAGTGTACAGGTGAGAAACCTGCTCTATGCAACAGATGACCCACTTACACACACTTACACACACACACACACACACACACACTTCCTCCACTCTTACTCTCTCTTACATCTCTATCCGCTCCTACAGTAACTCACACAGAAGAATATACCTCGGCTTTGATTTATAAGATTTACAAAAGCTCCCAAATAATGCGACTAATTTGCGTGTGTAGTGTTTAATTTGTTAACAGCCTCATCGCAATTTAGTAATCTTGTTATTGTCCAAAAAGTACTGCGTGAATGCCATCATGTGCACAGAAAGGAGAGGAAAGAAAATTCCATTTTTTTCTTTTTGTTCTTGATATCCGTGGTAAGTTCAGATCTCACAGACTCCCAGGAAAGTAAAACTGAAACACGAGTATGTGTTACGTTACGTGTCATGTATAAAGGAGGTTTAAGTTTTAAAATCTGAAGACAAAGCGGTCATAAAAAGTGGAGACGTGAGTGTGTCTTCTGTTTTTACAGAGCTGTAGGTTTAAATCCTGTCGGCCTTGAAGGTGAAAACGTGCACCAGAGTATAAAACCACCTTCACTGCAGTAATATACTAATATAATAAATAACTTTCACATTATTCTGACGTTCTGAAAATAGATATTATCAGACCACTAGTCATAAAATAATTTGCATTTGTCTATATACACTGACCAAGCATAACATTATGACCACCTGCCTAATATTGTGTTGGTCTCCCTTTTGCTGCCAAAACAGCCCTGACCCATCCTGCACTGTGTATTCTGACCCCTTTCTATCAGAACCAGCATTAACTTCTTCAGCAGTTTGAGCAACAGTAGCTCGTCTGTTGGATCGGATCACACGGACCAGCCTTCACTCCCCACGTGCATCAATGAGCCTTGGCCACCCATGACCCTGTCACCGGTTCACCACTGTTCCTTCCTTGGACCACTTTTGATAGATACTGACCACTGCAGACCAGGAACACCCCACAAGAGCTGCAGTTTTGGAGATGCTCTGATCCAGTGGTCTAGCCATCACAATTTGGCCCTTCATCAAACTCGCTCAAATCCTTACACTTGTCCATTTTTCCTGCTTCTAACATCAACTTTGAGGACAAAATGTTCAACTGCTGCCTAATATATCCCACCCACTAACAGGTGCCATGATGAGGAGATACTCAGTCTTATTCACTTCACCTGGTCATAATGTTATGCCTGATCGGTTTATTTTCTACATTGTTCTACAAATGTCCTGAACTGCATATTCATGAAGGTGTGAGACAGACGTGATGTGTTATTTTGCTCATTTGAAAGAAGGAATCCTCTCTAGATCCTGTCTGTAAATGATCTTGTGGATGTTATCTAGACAAGTTTCCCATCAAACTACACTGCAGTTCCACGGAATTTGTATGATGACGTATTTTTTGAGGACAACCCAGACCATACCTTGGTTCCTCAAGCAAAAATCCAGTAGGATTTTTTCCATTGGCTTTTATATTATTGCAGAAAACAAGCTCTGTGACCAACAAACATTTATGTTTTATTCATCAGATAGATAGATAGATAGATAGAACAAAAGAAAGACAGACAGACAGACAGACAGACAAACAGGAAGAAAGAAAGAAAGAAAGACAGACAGACAGACAGACAGACGGATAGATAGATAGATAGATAGATAGATAGATAGATAGATAGATAGATAGATAGATAGATAGATAGATAGATAGATAGACAGACAGACAAACAGGAAGAACGAAAGAAAGACAGACAGACAGACGGATAGATAGATAGATAGATAGATAGATAGATAGATAGATAGATAGATAGATAGATAGATAGATAGATAGATAGATAGATAGATAGATAGATAGATAGAACAAAAGAAAGACAGACAGAACAAAAGAAAGACAGACAGACAAACAGGAAGAACGAAAGAAAAACAGACAGACAGACAGACGGATAGATAGATAGATAGATAGATAGATAGATAGATAGATAGATAGATAGATAGACAGACAGACAGACAGACAGACAGACAGACAGACAGACAGACAGATAGATAGATAGATAGATAGATAGATAGATAGATAGATAGACAGACAAATATGTACAGTTATACATCAGTAAAGGAAGTAAAGAAACTGGAAACAGGCTATTTGTACAGATATTATTATCTGTACAAATCCTAATGCAACATCCTACTCGTAAACGTCGGGGGTTAAAGTACAAGTATAAACTTAAGTACATTATCTTCAGTAGCTTAAAAGAAGCAACCTCCAGGCATCACACATGTGTTGAGATTCGTGCTTAATTACATTTACAAGAATGTTGGGAAAATGTTTAGTTTTTGTCCATTAATGTGACACAGAACGGTCAGGGATGTTTTATATGTTGGACTTCACAGAACTGTATGTTACAGCATGTTAAAGGCTGCTGAGTCGTAGACAGAGTTTTACAATATGTTTATCAAAGCATACTGGAGTGTGTGTGTGTGTGTGTGTGTGTGTGTGTGCGTGCAGGTCTTGTTTGCATGCAGCGTGCAGACGGCTGATTTTGCTGCAGGGCCTGCGCAGTAGAAAGTGTTGCCATGGTGAGTGAAGACAGACAGACAGGGCCAGTGTCCTCCACAACGCGCACTTTCCTTCCAATCAGTGATTAGGATGTGTGTGTGTGTGTGTGTCTGTGTGTGTGTGTGTGCTGGACAGAGGAGAGTTTCACACCTGTGAGGAACAAATAGCTTGAGGTATCTTCGCATCGCCAGAATCCCACAGGTAATGGCTGGAACCGTGCTGTCGCGCCGGCAGAACAACTCTGGTCCAATCTCTGTCTCTCTGTCTCTCTCTCTCTCTCTCTGTCTCTCTCTCTCTCTCTCTCTCTCTCTCTCTCTCACTCACTCACACACACACACACAAGGATACAGTGATCCTAAAGCGCGTGTCTCTATCCTGTCCTTCAGCTCAGTGACTGCTGATCAATCTTCCACAGTGGGCGTGGAGCGATGACCTGATCGCTACAATTTCTGGACTTCCTGTTCCAAAGCTAGGTCCTTCCCTCCATGTGTCCCCTATTTAGGTGTCTTGCTTCTTGCCTGAGTGAAAACAGTCCACTGAAAGGGCATGTAGACGGCACTCAGTCATAGCTGGAGGCTATGTACACATGGAACGCTTACAGCAGTGGTCTGAGAGCCTCCTGTCATCTGCAAGCAAACAGACACACACCTATACTGATCTATATACACACATACACCAGTGCATAGGGATTTTTGTCCATAGAGACCATGCCCATGGAGACTGTGTCCATGGAGACTACATTCACGAATGGGTCCAAGTACAGCGAGGGCAAGGAGGTCACCGTGTGGTAGAAACTCTTTGAGACTGTTTTGCATGTGTTGCTCTTTCTAGATGTGCTTCCTAAGAAAACATTCCTGATTACTATTGTTTCGTAATGTTTATTAAGGATGCTTTACTCTTTTCATGTGGGGAGATAAGTGTCCTCTTAAGTGGCCTGACTGAATCAGATGTGTTTGATGGCTTGCTAATGAAGATCGATTGAACCGCAGGAGTGATGTGCGACGATCTCTAACCAAGAGGCTTGGAGATATTTAATGGTCGAAAGTCAAAAGGACCTAATGGACTTCTAGTGGACTTGTGTCAGGTTCACATCTGTAAAGATCCTGCAATATCTGAGAGGAAATATTCCACTCAGGCAACCTTTAATTAGCAAACTGAAATTCACTAAGGGATACAGCAGAGAAAATCTGATTGGAATTCTTGAGTTTTGAGTTTGAGTTTATACAGTGTTTACGTTTCATGTAAGTTCCTGTTATTACTTATGTTATAACAGCTTCCCATACCAGACTCTGTTTTTAACTCTCTCTCTCTCTCTTTCGCTATCTCTCTCTTTCCCTCTGTCTCTCTCTCTTTCTCTCTCTCTCTCACCCCCCCTCTCTTTCCCTCTTTCTCTCTCACATTGGAGACTCCTTCCACAGACGTTAAATAAATGTCTCCTCACAGATGTTTATCCTATTAGCATCACTACGTTGTAATAAATGGTTAATAATATGTTTATTATTATCCTATAACCTCTATGATGTAGCTCAAGTCCCTGTGAATATAATTATTTTTGTACGTTGCTCTGGATAACCGCATCAGTATAAATGCTATAAATGTAAACAAACTACAGACAGTCTCCTGTTTGGGGAAAATCACCTTTCAGTAACTGGCAAATCAGAATGAAGTGCCAATTAGTGCTAGGGTATAATACCTAGTGGTATATTTTAACAGGTTTGGCTTCAGGGCTTTTGTCTGAAGAGTGGAGTTTCCTGTGAGACACAACGGTTTAATCGATGACATCATGAACGTGTTGAGTATATGTACCCGTGTGAAGAGAAAATGGATTCCCCGGAAGCTGGTAAATCCTATGGAGATGAATCAGTCAGTTATGGTTAGGAAGTGAAATAATATTACTTGCATGACATCATTTCCGCGCAGAAACTAAACACCGTTGAACGTCGCAATCAGTACGTATTGCTAATGATATATCTTTGCCTTACCCAGACTGCCGCAGTGATTTGTGTCCACTGAGGTGTACTAAAGGATCCGGCAAGTGCTGATTTGCAGTCAGTGTGGCCAGCTCTCTCTCTCTCTCTCTTTCTCTCTCTCTCTCTCTCTCTCTCTCTCTCTCTCTCTCTCTCTCTCTCTCTCTCTCTCTCTCTCTTTCTCTCTCTCTCTCTCTCTCTCTCTCTCTCTCACACACACACACACACTCTTAAGTTTTCTCTCCAGAGATTCAACACCTGAACCTCTTGACTGTCACCAAGTTTCTTCCTCTTTCTCTCCATCTCTGTCTCTCACCATGCCTCTGGGAATGGACTCCACACCACCATACATACACTCTCACTCCTTTTCTTTCCCCTCTCTCTCTCTCTCTCTCTCTCTCTCTCTCTCTCTCTCGGGGCCTGGTGCCTGACACTGTTGTCACCCAATTCCCCCAAGACCCCCACCCTTTTCCCGATATGCTCCACTTCATTTTACGAGCACCTCAGTGAGAGGAAAAAAGCAGTAAGGAAAACTCAAAAAAAAAGGAGTGAGACAGAAAGAAAGAGAGAAAGTGTGTGTGTGTGTGCGTGTGTGTGTGTGTTTGTCAGTGACTGACTACGCATGCATGCGTATGAGAGAGCCGGAAAGACAGATAGAGAGCGAGAGAGACAGAGGGAAAGAGAGAGACAGATAGGTTGAAGTGTTTGAGAAGGAGGGACGTTGGCAGAAATGGTTGAAGGGGGAATGGAGAGGAGAGAGAGAGAGAGAGAGAGATGAGAGTAAAGGAGAGGGCATGGGAGAGTTTTCGCGTTTACTCAGAGTTTGTTAATAATTAATGTGTCACAGGCTTGAAGGGGGGTTGCATCTCGCCTCGTCTTTCTCTCTCTCTCTCTCTCTCTCTCTCTCTCTCTCTCTCTCTTTCCGTGTGCTCAGACACATGGCTGTGACTCCCAGGTGTGCGCTAGTGTGAGTGGAAACATCTGAGCTGATACAGGAGCAAGGGCTGGACAACACACTCTTTCTCGTACAAAATGGCCTCTTCAAAAAGCAGAAGCACGAGAAAACACGCTTAAAGTGCCCCTGAAATCAACCCTGGGGTTTCTCAGCTGTTTGTACTTGCCCCTTAGTGTTATGGACACCAGCATGATAGTTCAGTATAACTAGAAAAAAAACAGTACAGGAGATTTTGTTTGGTTCACAGCGTTCTGGAGAATGAAGCGTTTTTGGTGACTAGTCATGTGATCTTCTCATTAAGTGCTCTCTAGAAACCACTCCTGGGGCTTTTCCTGCTATACAGAAACAGCAATGATTCGTCTAAGAGTTTTTCGGTATGTATCCTGACGCAGCAGCCTCCTTGGTGGAGAAGAAATGGGTGGAGTTTATTCATTTAGAAGAGAGTCCAAGCTCAATGATCTGTAACATCTTGCTAGCTAAAAAAGACAGCCAAGAACACCAGAATTCCGTCTCTGGTGCTTTTCCATCAGTAAGAAGGAGTAATATCATGTTAATATGATCTGATGAAATAGTGTAGGTTTCTCCATCACTGTCAGCACCACTGACCGTAGACCTCGACTCAAACATTTACACCTTTAATTACATCTAAAGTCACATCACCTCGTCGCTCAGGAATGACTAGTTATCCTCCTTGTTTAAGTGTACAAGCATGGAGAGCTGAAAACACTATGGATGGATGGATGGATAGACAAATAGTTGGATAGACAAATAGATGGATGGATGGATGGATGGATGGATATATATATATATATATATATATGTGGATAGATGGATGGACAAATAGTTGGATGGACAAATGGATGGATGTATAGACGAATAGTTGGGTGAATGGATGGATGGATGGATGGATGGATGGATGAATAGTTCGATGGACAAATGGATGTATAAATGGATAGATATATGGATGGATGGATGGATAGATAGATAGATAGATAGATAGATAGATAGATAGATAGATAGATAGATAGATAGATAGATAGATAGACAAATAGTTGGGTGGACAAATGGATGGATGGATGGACGGATGGATGAATGGATGGATAGATAGATAGATGGATATATAAGTGGATGGATGGATGGACGAACAGACAAACGGACGGATGGATAAATGGGTGGAAGGATCTTTTTTTGTAGCAAAAACTAAGCTTTTTTTATTTCTTATATAAGCACACGCTGTTCGTGAATGAAGCATCATACTTTGAAACTGTCAGTGGTAAAGTTGTGGAACATCCACCAGCCATGTGTGTTATCCCTTACATTACAGCAGCTCCAAACAGTGGTCTTCCACAGGTCACCTGTCACCTGACCAGAAAAAAGCATAAACTCCTGGTGGTGCTGACCCTGAAAACTCCACCCATAAATGTTAAACATCTGCTTAGAGAAAGCTTCTCCATCTTATTGTTTAAATATATTTTTGTTCAAATGTCATGATTATAATTTTTTCTTGCAATCAATTTATTTTACAACCTGGGGTTGAAGTATTATACTGGTGTTGGATATAAACCATTACACTATGACCAGTTTATCGCCTGTGAAATTTGTCCACTGGTAGTCCGTCAGATTAAGTGTCACTCCCAATGGCCAAGATATTGAGTCTGAGTTTGAAGATTATTTCATATACGAGGGATCAGCTTTGTGTGTGTTTTAGCTTCAGCGCCCGGTGTTTGCGAGTCTGTCTGTGGGTCTGTCTGTTTCGTCTCTGGTCTGTCTGTGAGCATGTGGATGTCTGCTTGTCTGTTTTTCTGTTACAGCACTGGCCACCGGTGTGCCAGCCGGCTACCACACTAGCATGTGATATGGATTTTGATAAGAGGGATTATGGAGGTGGCTGCTGCAGGTATGTGGACAATACACACACACACACACAGACAGACACACACACACACACACACAGAGCTACCTCGTTCATAATTATTCCACTGCACTTTCCTGCATTTCTACTGCAACCTGTCTTTATTGCAACCACAACTGTGTGTTTTTTCCGAAAAGAAATCAAAGTTTACTTTCATATTCACTCGTGTGAGTAAATCATATGAAAGTATGAATTCTGAATAAGAATAAAGTGAAAAGTGGGCGGTCCTAATCAACTGTCGTTCACATCAAATTTACACGGACCGATCACAAGGCTGATGTCACATGCGCTGCCTCTAGAGCTCTTATTAAAACACTATTAGCAACCTAGCAAGAGTAATCCAGCAAGCATGACTTCCTAACCACGATCAGTAGCGTTGAACATTCTCGATTTTCTTCTCTTGCACCGTCGTGCTTCGTTCTGCTTGAGCGGCGAAGTAGGCTGGAAGTCTTCACCAGAGCCGTGTCAATCATGAGCGCTAATTAGAATATTAGTCCACGTCTGATCAGCAAACTTTAACTGTTTAGCTGTCATATTTCTATCTCCATCATTTTTATTCAATTCTCAATTTTTTAAAGCAAAAAGTTTTTTTGTCATTTTCTTATTCTGCTCATATTCTGGCAGCTTCAATAAAATATCTGCTTAGAGGCAAAACTCTGGTTTCTGTGGCACCCCAGGGACTGTAAATGGGACAAATGATGTGGACTTCCAACATGCATCCAAGGTGTCTTTGTTTACCTGTTAATCTGGTTCTTTGTAAATTCTGAATGTTTCTCCTGATGGAATTAATGGGCCGCATTCGTAAAGCATCCTAATTAGCTTAAAAAGTGACTAAAACTGATCAAAATCAGATGGGCGTTAGTCCTAATATTAAGCTACGAGCAGGTCTTAAACGTATTTAAAATCAGAGGTAAGAGGTAAGTGGGCCCCTGTGGAGTCACTGTGGTGTAGTAAAGTTTATCCAGGCGTATGGGAGTATTGTCATGGCGTACTGAAGTCACCTCGCCTATTTCAGCCTGATGCAATACCATCAGAGATCAGGGTTTACTCCACTCTCCACTATCAGGCCACATTAACAGTGCAATTATGCTGGGAAGATGAACTGCAAATATTATCTGTGATCATCCGTCGAACAATAAACGCCCTCTCAATAGTGCTATTAATAATTTAATCTTTGCTAATGATGATGGCATTTATCATAACTCAATATGGACAGCTGATTGAACAAGCATGAGGTCTTCATTGTAAACAGAAAAATGCCACAACTGCTACTTTTTACTAATTAATACTAGTTATAAATTATTATTATTATTAGTAGTAGTAGTAGTAGTAGTAGTAGTAGTAATAGTAGAAGTATTAATAATAAAAAATAAAAATAAACATTATTATAACGTCATCATCATCATCATCATCATCATCATCATCATTATTATTATTATCATTATTATTATTATTATTATTGCCTAAATCTGTATTTGCTGAAATGTACTGAAGCTGCATTCAAATTCATGAATTCAAGAATCTTTGGGTAAAGAGACAGGTTCAAGAAATTCAAAATAATAATTTCATTGTCTGTACTTTTCCGATCTATCCTCGGGTCACGGGGCATCTCAGGCATCATCGGGCATCAAGGCAGGATACACCCTGGATGGAGTGCCAACCCATCACAGGGCACACACACACACACACACACACACACACACATTCACTCATGCAATCACACACTACAGGCAATTTAGAGACTCCAATCAGCCTAGAAGCATGTCTTTGGACTGTAGGAGGAAACCGGAGCACCCAGAGGAAAGCCACCAAAGAAAAAGTAGATAGATAGATAGATAGATAGATAGATAGATAGATAGATAGATAGATAGATAGATAGATAGATAGATAAATAAATAAATAAATAAATAAATAAATAAATAAATAGAAAATATTATTCACAACCGTAATTATACAACATGAATAATAATAATAATAATAATAAGAAGAAGAAGAAGAAGAAGAAGAAGAAGAAGAATTATTATTATTATTATTGTTGTTGTTGTTGTTGTTGTTGTTGTTGTTATTGTTATTGTTATTGTTATTGTTGTTATTATTATTATTATTATTATTATTATTATTGGTTAAATCTGTATTTGTTGAAATGTGCCGAAGCTGTATGAAGAAACAGTTTATTTTTGAATACCTTTATTACTAAATACTGGATTAAACAAATGTGCACAGACTGATTCACTGCAAAGTTCATCACAATATTCATAAAAGCATACCAGCATCCGAAACAACAGACTCCATCCTGCCCTTCTTCTTAGTAAATGTTCCTCGAGCAGTTCTGGAAACAGGTTCTAAGAAGAAACTTTTGTGTTTTAGTCTAGTCATGCATTTTGGGCTGCGTGGCTTCAGAGGCAGTACTGAAGGTACTGAAGGCTAGCTTCCGGCAAAATCCCCAGCTTTAATTGCAATGTAGTCATATTTACAGTGCTATATCATCTTGACATATTAACACACACACACGCACACACACAAGTACATTATACTCTAACATGCATTTTTCAGTCAGTGGTGATATTCCTCCCATGCCCCACTCTGCCTTCCTGTGTTTGTGTTATCCTGATCATGTGCTGTTACTCATAAGTAGCAGCATGGGTGAAGAAATCTGCACATCATGAGCTGGTTATACCTTTGCTTTTAAAAGTTCACTGCAAAAACTCTGGCCCAATTACCTGCTCTGCTACAGCAGGCCTGTCACAGACTGTACATACAGTTCACTATAATTGGAGCAGCAGGGGTGGGGTAGGGTTGGGGGGGTGTAAATGCAAAGCCAATAAGAGATTGTTGTTCACAATCGAACTTCATCACAGCATACAGTCCGGGACAGACAGACAGACACACACACTGATGTATATCTGTGTAGGAAATGGATTAGTATGTACATTTTCTGAGAGTTACTGGATGGAATTGGGCAGATCAGCATCCTGTCTGGGGTGTCCAATTCCGAATAATTGTTTGCATTGTCCTTCACCCCAGTGCGGCGACACCTGATGTGCGTGTATGCGCGTGTGTGTGTGTTTGTGTGTGTGTGTAGGTGGACAGAAGGCCATGGCGTGACCTGCCACAGCCTCTGAGGAAGCAGCCTGACATAATGAGGCCGGTAAACAAGTGGCCGTCACCTCGACCGTGTGGCGCGCACACACACACACACACACACACACACACACACAGTTCCTCACCACCCTTATCCATTCTCTCACTAGGAGAGATGTGCAAGACAAGCCATGCAGGTCTGGAATTTAAAACCGTTAAGAGCAATGACATGCACAGCTGCCAATTTAGGGCGGTGCTGCCCTTCCCCTCCCCTTATCCAGGTGTTACACTGGTGAATGATGGTGTGTGTGTGTGTGTGTGTCAGACATACTCTTGAGATCTTGAGATCTGTGAGTGGTTGCTTGGTCTTTCTGTCTCTAAAGGAATGCGAGAGAGAGAGAGAGAGAGAGAGAGAGAGAGAGAGATCAGAAAGAGATAGAGACAGCGAGAGAGAGTGCAGAAAGACAGAGAGAGAGAGATAGAGAGAGAGAGTGAGCAGAGAAAACAAGAGAGCTCAGCTTGAGGTCACTTCCCATGGCTTTTCTGTCAAACACACAACACCTCACTGTGTACTAAAGTTTGTACGCATACACTTCCAGAACACACTTCCACACAAATCAAATCTCACTATTTAGATAATATTCATCAACAACCTCTTGCTGTGACACCTAAAAAAACAAAGAATGGCTATTTCAATCAGTCATAGGTTAAACCCGGGCCAAATTAAAAAAAAAAAAAAAAACAACTTTAATTAAAGGTGCGGTCAGTGACTTCAGGTCAAAACAATTTTATGTTTGGCCAACCAACAAACTCTCGCTATGATTTCTATTAAGATGGAACGGCTCTGGTGGTTACAAGTAAATAAAATAATAATATAGTTATATATTTATATAGTTATATACGGGCCAGAAAAGTCCTTATTAAAGGTGCAGTCAGTGATATTTTTTTGTTTACATATTTGTTAAACTCCCTGTGAATTCAATCCTGCTCAAGACACACATGTCCCTCGGTCATGTTGTCCTCTAATTCTTTCAGCTTTTTGTTTTTGAATAGTTCTATGAAGCTACACTATATCAAAAAAAGTTTTGGGACACCCCTGGAGTTCAGGTGTTGTTTTTCAGGGGTTGGGCTCGGTCCCTTAGTTCCAGTGAAAGGAACTCGTAATGCTTCATAAAGACATTTTGGACAATTTCATGCTCTTTGTGGGAACAGTTTGGGGATGACCCCTTCCTGTTCCAACATGAGTTGGAACAGTGAGTTTGGTGTGGAGGAACTTGACTGGCCTGCACAGAGTCCTGACCTCAACCCCATAGAACACCTTTGTGATGAATTAGAGCGGAGACTGCAAGCCAGACCTTCTTGTCCAACATCAGTGTCTGACCTCACAGATGTGCTTCTAGAGGATTGGTCAAAAATTCCCATAAACACACTCCTAAACCTTGTGGAAAGCCTTCCCAGAAGAGTTGAAGCTGTTATAGCTGCAAAGGGCGGGGCAACTCCATATTACATTCATGTGCAGGTAAAGGCAGACGTCCCAAAACTTTTGGCAGTATAGTGTAGTTTTTACACAACTTCAAGCAGATGAAATTATTCATTTCGGTAATCTCTGTGATAAAAATGATTATATTGCTTATGTGAAAAATTGCTTGTGAGGGATATAAATTGTATGATGGGATGAATGATAGTAGATTTCTTTATTGAATTTTTGGATTTGAATAGCTAGTTCTGAGACATTTAATGTACAGTACACATGACTTCCAGCATATTGATTAAAGCAACATATTGCTTATGCGAAATACATCATCCTCCATCATCTGCAGTTTGTCAAGAACAGCCCTGAATATATTGTCACTGACTTATAATAAATATCGCTGCTCTCACCACACAACACGTGCCAGGTTTACACTATCTAAACAGAGAGCAGATCTAAAACAGATATCCCTTACACGCTGTACTGTACATTAAAGCTGTCAAACTGTTAAAGTACTGTTCGCATACAAAACAAATGAAATAAATAAAATCACATGTGAACGTTTAAGGTGTCACAGAGGTGTCATCCATTTAAATTCAGATTTTATTCGTCACATATCCAGACGCAGGACAGATGTAGTGAAATGCTTTTATTTAGCACCTAGGAGTCTGAATAAACAAGTTTCCGGATTATGCTCTGAAAATGAACATTCACAAATCTCTTCTTTACAAGTTGGGTACTGCTAATGTTTGTCATCATACAGTATAAGTTATAGGCAAGTTTATTTAGATGGATTTGTATTATAAAAAAAAACAGTTTATGATTATGAGTTTCGATTTTATGTGTGATTACTGTCAAGTGTTAAGAAATCATCTTTTACAGTTTCACTATATTACAGTTTTGCCTTTTTATTCTCGGACCAAACTGACCTGCCTGTAAAACATTCACCTTATTGAAAATAATAATGATAATTAAAAAAAAAAGAAAAAAGATATTATTGTTAAAATAATTATTTATATAGTATAGGACTATGTAAAAAAATTTTAACAAACAAACAAACAAATAAATAAATTTATTTTTGTTTCTTAACAATTTTGTTTCTTAACAATGAACACAAGTTAAAAGTGGAAGTGTCTATTTAAGTGCAATAGATAGATAGATAGATAGATAGATAGATAGACAGACAGACAGACAGACAGACAGACAGACAGACAGACAGACAGACAGACAGACAGACAGACAGACAGATAGATAGATAGATAGATAGATAGATAGATAGATAGATAGATAGATAGATAGATAGATAGATAGATAGATAATACTGCGATGTGTTGGCTAGACGACTAGATCAGAGCATCTCCAAAACTGCAGCTCTTGTGGGGTGTTCCCAGTCTGCAGTGGTCAGTATCTATCAAAAGTGATCCAAGGAAGGAACAGTGGTTAACCGGCAACAGGGACATGAGCGGCCGAGGCTCACTGATGCATTGAAGGCTGACCCGTGTGATCCGATCCAACAGACGAGCTACTGTTGCTCAAATTGCTGAAGAAGTTAATGCTGGTTCTGATAGAAAGGGGTCAGAATACACAGTGCAGGACGGGTCAGGGCTGTTTTGGCAGCAAAAGGGGGACCAACACAATATTAGGCAGGTGGTCATAATGTTATGCCTGGTCAGTGTACAGTTAAAATAATTTCAGTGTAATGATGAAATGTCACATTGGAATTCCTTTGAAAAGGGTTGAATCTTTGCACCAGTCCATTAAGAAGCATTTGTGAAATATTCCTCTCTGATATTGTGCTCCATGTAATCAAAACCCTCACACTAGCACTTCACCTGTGTGCCTGTGTGCTGTTTTGTCCACAGTGGTTTGTCTACAGGTGAAGCTTGTAAACTTTGTATCTGTGCCTCTGAGCTGAATAGATGAAGATTCGGAAGAGAGAGGGAGAGGAGCGGAGAGTTACCGTGACCCTGCTGATCTGTGTCTGAACCCTCAGAATGTCCTGAAGCGTTGTCAGTCTTCCTAGAGTTACGTAGAAGTCTCCATGCTGATAAGTAGACTATGGCTTGTACCGCTATTTATTATTCATCTGAGGTTCATGCAGCCCTTACACATTTCCAGTGAGCATTACAGACAAGAGAAATACATGTAGCTAGATATAGATGTAGCTGAAATGATTGATTTCACATTTATTTATCAGGATTTAGGGGGCAAATCATAAGCATGGGGAAAATTTGACAGGTCCTTGTTATTCATCTGTTCATATTTAGTGATGCCTTTATCCTGATCAGAGTCACGGGAACGTGGGAACATTAGGAACGCTATATGGGAAACACCCTGGATATCGTCAAGTGCAAACCATCATACATTAATGGCAAATTTAAAGTCAGCAGTCCATGTTTCCAGGTACTGACATGTTTTTTGGAAGTGGGAGGAAACCAGAGAACTGGGAGAAGTGGGAGAAACCCACGCAAACAGTGAGAAAATGCAAAACTCCACACAGCACATACACCCTGCAAAGCTACCATGGTGCAGAGGATGTTAATTCAGTGGCATAAAGAACACTTTCACACACCAACATGTTAGTAAACACACACAACTGTACACAATCACAGGTTTTACTAGCTGGTTTGGTGATCTGGTTTGCTTTTGTCCATGTAGTTGAATGGAATTATTTGCATATTTAGAGCAGAAGAACAGAGAGTAGGGTTAAAGTGACTGATACAGCAGGAAGTTTGTCATTTCAGGAGCTGTATTAGTTGTGTAACACAGTGCCACTGCCTGTGCCTGTATCTGTATCTGTATCTGTTTAATGCTCCAGATTTCTGTTTTTGTTTTAAAACCAACAGCCGTGTGCATGGCTTTAACCAGAAATGGGTTTTGTTAAAGAGTTAAATTCCACTACAGTGTAAAACACTGGGGGGAAAATATTCAGAAGTACATTTAAGTTGTCTTTATTTGTCACATATACATTACTGCAGAATGAAATTCTTTCTTTGCATATCCCATCCTTGTGGGTTGGGGTCAGAGCGCAGGGTCAGCCATAAATGCAGCGCCACTGGAGCAGGGTGGGTTGGGGGCCTTGCAATGCTGGGGCTTGAACTCCGATCTTCTGGTCAATGACCCAGACTCTGAACCACTTAAGCTACCACCTCCCCGTTTACATTTCAGGCATTTGGCGACTTATAGTTACCTCATTTATACAATTCAGCAATTAAAAGGTTCAGGGCCTTGCTCAAGGGCCCAGGATTCGACTTCACAACGTTCCGATCAGTAAGCCGACACCTTAACCACTAAGCCACCACATCCCACAGTAGAAAAGTAGAAAGTAGAAGAAGAAAGCACTATATCTGCATGGCCTTTGAATTTTGGCTCTAACAGTTCCTATCATTTTCTAATTAGTCTCAACTAAGGACTGTTTTCTGAATCCTGTTCACACTTATTATATTTTTCTCTTACCTCTCCACATCTTTGTACACTTTTTTATGCTCTATTTACCAAAATATAAGCATGTAGCCTAACATAACAGAAGCATAATTTTGTCATGTGAGTTTCATATACACTGATCTGGCATAACATTATGACCACCTGTCTAATGTTGTGTTGGTCCCCCTTTTGCTGCCAAAACAGCCCTGACCTTTCCTGCACTGTGTATTCTGACACCTTTCTATCAGAACCAGCATTAACTTCTTCAGCAATTTGATCAACAGTAGCTCGTCTGTTGGATCAGATCACACGGGCCAGCCTTCGCTCCCCACGTGCATCGATGAGCCTGTCACCGGTTCACTTTTGATAGATACTGACCACTGCAGACCAGGAACACCCCACAAGAGCTGCAGTTTTGGAGATGCTCTGATCCAGTGGTCTAGCCATCACAATTTGGCCCTTCATCAAACTCGCTCAAATCCTTACGCTTGTCCATTTTTCCTGCTTCTAACACATCAACATTGAGGACAACATGTTCACTTGCTGTTATACCTGAACTGCCGTTGCATCGGTCAGCTTTCAGCAGGAAGGAATTAGTGCTAAGTCTATAATCACCTCAGAATCTACACTGACATATTAGCTCCTCAAGAGCTCTTGGTTGCTGTTGTAGAAAGGTAGAAAAGACATTATTTACATTTACATTATTTACTGTCCAGTGTCACCCAGATGAGGATGAGGTTCCCTTCTGAGCCTGGTTCCTCTCATGGTTCCTCTTCCTCATTTAATCTCAGGGAGTTTTTTCCTCACCACCGTCACCTCAGGCTTCTCATTAGGTATAAATGTTAAAGACAAATAGTAAATAAACTTTAAACTTTATCATTTTTTTTTGTTTCTATACTTCTGTAAAGCTGCTCTGAGACAGTGTCCATTGTTAAAAGCGCGATACAAATTGAATTGAAATATATAATTATATATACATGATCTCTCACATGGGCCTGCATGAAAGTAAAGACCCCCCACCCCCCACTCACACAAATTCTTGGTTGCTTCCTGCTTCCCCTTTCACACCTCTAGTTTCAACCAGACATCATGTGATCCTTTCTCTCTTTCTCTCTCTCTCTCTCTCTCTCTTTTTAAGTGCACCTCATGTTCATCTTTGTTTTTATATCTTTTCTTTTATGTTTTCATTTACATTTACTCTTCCCCCTTTTTCGGATCGCTCTGCTTGCATGTGTTCGATACGTAAAATGACATTTGTAGCAGTGATTCGTTACACTGAAATGCCGTTACTACACACACTACTGGGCTGTCAGTCATTCTGGGCTTTACCATGGCAACACGCAAAGCTCCATCCAGCTGTGGCTTTCTCTGGGAACTATTTTTGTTGTCGGAGCGAAAATAAACAAAATATATTTGGCCATACCGTGTGTGAAACGCCAGTTACTCCATATTAGTTTCTTGTTTATATTGAAATGGTGTATAAAAGCAATATCACACTCGCTAATCGGTAACAGTAAAGCAACTGATAATCAGATAATCAGATAATCGCTCGTGCGATGGTGATTAATTAAAATGCACAGATTAACTCGAATAAAAAATTGTGATAATTCTTTATTTTCATATCCGTATCTGTTCAGAACACTTCACCCATTCATTTTAAATAATTTATGTTAACATTACATACTTAAAGTTTAGCCCAATTAGCCCAAATTTAGGCTAAGCTTACCAAAATTGCATTTGATTCCTATTTCATTTGTTCAAAAAGCCAAACACTTCGATCACATTTTCCTGAGTGTGCTGGAAACTTTTGTAAACACTTGGTGCTATGTGTGAGTTTCTGCTAGCTACTGTTATGGAGCATAGAAGCTAACTTTAGTGCATTAATTGGTCTGGTTAGCCATTGCTCATTATTTAAACCCACTACAAATGCAGGAATATGGTAGTTAATTAAAGTGAGATACGTAATGTAACTTGTCCTTAGCTTTGTTAGATCTCCGTGTTAGAGTCTTGGTTGTTGTTTAGCTTAGGTTTGATTAGATTTCACGTTGATCAGGGACTCCCCGGTATCAGAGAGTGCAGTGGGCCTGGAGATGAGATCAGGCTGTCCTGGATGGAGAGAGAAGGAAAAAAAGATAGAGAGAGAGAGAGAGAGAGGTAGAAAGGCGGCTCAGTCGGGCATAATTGGCAGTCTTTGTAGAGAGGGGCCCTTGATTTAATAGGCACGGCTGGTGACTGAGCCAGTGGAGTGCGAACAGTGCGGAAATGTGCTGGAGCCTGGAGCCCTCTGGCCTGGCTCCCCTCCCCCTCCCTTCCTCCGTCCCTGCGTCCCCCTCTTCCTCACTAATTCTCTCTGTTTTTCACTCCTCGTCTCCACCCTCCCTCCTACTCTCGGAGGACAACGGACACGAAAGCTGCCTGCATTCACACGCGGCTTACAGCAACAGGAAGTTGCATTATATACATCTATTTACTTTCGATCCTGCAGCGTCTAACACACAAACTTCTAATACATCAGTCATCTAAAGTACATAAGCATACAGTAAGTACGTTGGTAACCTGGCAACATGGTGATGAGCAGTATGACTACGTCCAGAGCTCGTCTCACGCCACTTCCTTATGGTTAGCTGTATAAGTATTAAAGAGTTGCCTTATTAGTCAACTAACAGATTTTTTTTTAAAAAATGAAGTGAGACACTTTTTCGGTGCATCGCATTGTTTTATAGCTCAGTGATATTGAATGCTTGATTCTGATTGGTCAGAAGGTGCTGATGAATTTTTTCAGAAGCTCTGACTGAGGTTGTTCCATCTTCAAGGTTTCCATTGGATATTTTCGTAGAACTTTACAGAGTCGATCCATGATATTTTTCTACATGGCCATTTTGTTTACAGTAAGCAGGTTATGTGAAGGTTCATGTTCATTTGCTCAAAAGGTGCTGTAGGTTTTCAGCCATCAGGAGACCACATGTGAATCCGGCCAGAAATCCAAAGAGCGACATGCTCTTACTCTGTTAATCAAAGAGATTCTAGCTAATTATGGACATCTGTATGTGGAAGAGGGCAGACAGCACTTTCCTCCAGATGTTTTATACCAGCCTTCCAGCCTTCACCCTTCAGGGTTGGAATCTGTCTTGGTTAGAGGAATCACCATGGTGACCCTGGATTTGCAACTAAAATACTTAGTAGCCAGTAACATGCTGTTATCTAGCCTAGTAACTGTTCATATCTGGATAATACGGTGCAGAAGCAAGTCACTGTGGCTTCCTGTAACCTGAATCTCCATTCAGTGACATGAAGGTGTTTCAATTCCACAATGCTCCTGTGCCGGACACTGAAGGTGTATTCAATTTATGACAACGCAGCTATGCAATAAATAAATAAATAACACGTATCTTCAAAGAAAATAATTCTCACCAGGAATCTTGAGGATACTCAGCCGATTCCTTAGATGCATATACAGGTGAATGAGTAACAGTATGCGTACAGGAGTGTGTGTGTGTGTGTGTGTGAGAGGGAGAGTGAAAGAGACAGAGATTTACATCAGCATCATTTGTAGGGGCCTGGCAATGGTCTGAGTAGGGTGGGCCTTCGGCGGCTAGGCTGTGATTAGACCAGGCCAGGGGGGATGTGGGTATTGATTGGCATGGCGGAGACACTGGGCTGTCTTCCACGGCACTCTAATGAGAAGCCCTGACCTCCTCCAGTCAGCAAGGTCGCCAAACCCTACTGTAATTGCACTCTCTCTAATGGCGTCAGTCACGCACTCGCCCCAGCCCTAGTAATGACAATTACCATAATGTTCCTCCGCTTCGTGGGAGCCTCTCAATCACACGGAATTTCAGCCAGGGATCTGGACCGCTGACGTGCGAGACCAGAATACACACCGTACTCTGTGTGTCGGAGATCGAATCAGCCCTGTGTGGACGTGTTTAAGTGGAAATTAAGCTCCTTGTTTCATGTCCTCGGACCCAACCTGGCTGCAGACCAATACGTCAATGCTGCTTGACGCTTGCCAATTAATCAATAAGCGGATCGATTTCCAGAGCACTATCTCTGTCCTTCACAAACAGCAAAACTGACCCATTGATCAGCCACTCGGGACGTATTCATTTCAGTCCGATAGGCAGAAGTCGGTTATGTTCAAAACAAACTTTGCGTCGCTGTTGACGCTAGGTACGCTAGTCTGCATATTCGTCTTCCAGTCACCTTGCTTACGGTCTGGCGTTCCAGTTGTGAAACACAAGCCTCACATTTAAGTCATTGATCCATGGCATCCACAACAGGCGAGCTGTGAAACCTAAGCATGTAGACAAAACCTACCCAATACGGCATGCCTGAGAAGAGAAGAGAAGAGAAGAGAAGAGAAGAGAAGAGAAGAGAAGAGAAGAGAAGAGAAGAGAAGTGCGGACTTTGTGTACGTTAGTTTATCTGGAGACAGATACTGAGCAAAACCAATGCCTTACCTCCACAGAACAAAAATCAAATAAGGTCAAAGTTAGCTCGAGTTATATGGATTGAAAAAGCTTGTGCGAAAGCCACACAATGCGATTTCTTCTCTCTCTCTCTCGCTCTCTCTCTCTCACACACACACACACACAGACATGCACACACATGGAGTGTGTCTAACGGCACAGGTGAGGGGGTTTATGGCTGTGTGCCGTGCAAGCTTTATTGTGTTTGGTGAGAGAGAGGGAGAGCAGGAGAGCTGAGAGAGAGTGTGCTCAGCTCTGCGCGTCACAGATTTACTGCTGCGTCTCTAATTTCAGCCGGCCGACGTATTTAAGAGGGCTGCTCGTAAAAGACAGCAGAGGAGGGGGGGGGGGGCGCAGAGAGCGGGAGAGAGCGGGGGCCCGGCCGGACGCTAGCTAAATCAGAGCAGGCACAAAGAGGCAGGCGTCTGAGAGGTATTGACCCCACATCGATCTGCAGCCTGCACACTGCTATTGACCACACAGGGGAGAGACCGAGGGAGCCAACACACACTGCGCTTAGCCTTAGCGGAATAAAATCAACCACATACACAGCACGCACCCATTCACACACACTCTCTGACCTTGCGTATGATCTGACCTCTTTGATTACACCTCCACCAAGAAAAGTAAAGATGGATGGTGGAAGGCACGGACAGGCTTGACTCTCTCAATATATACTGGAGCTAGACATTAGCGTGTACACAGAACTAGCCTTAAATGATTGAAATTAACTATATACTGTAGTTTAGTTTGTTTTGTGAGGACATTTTAGCTGTTAGCTACATGCTTGAGTATTATCCAGTATAATAAATACATCATATTCTTGTTTTCAGAATGAGTAAACCTAGCTATGTAACCATTTTACAAAATCAAAACAATCTTTCTGCTAGTTCACCAGCTAACACCTTCGAATGTTATTGTGCAATCCTGATATCTGGACTTATATAACAAGCATTGCCAAAAATACATCAGTTTTGTGAAACTTATTATTATTTTAGGAATCACTAGTCTGAAAGAGCGATTTTACGAAGAGTCGCTGCAAACGAAACAGAAAATATAGAGCCGATGCTAGCAAAACTTCGCTAGCAGCTACACACTCCTAATAAATGGCTCAAAACAACCAAAATATATATCATATACTTCGTAATTGTCTATGATTATGTTTTTTTTTACTGATTATTATTATTATTATTGAACTCTTGCACCAGATTATGTAATAGTGTCGAAATGTGGGACGATTTCTTTTAAAAGGTTTACCAGTTCCCTGATCTGTGTCAGCTTTAGCGCCAGCACCATGTTGGTGAAATAGGGTCCTCTCTCTCTCTCTCTCTCTCTCTCTCTCTCTCTCTCTCTCTCTCTCTCTCTCGCTCTTTCACTCTTGAGTGATTGGGAGCTCTTCCTTCCTGCTCATCCTCCACTGGTGCAGGTGACAGGAGCCCAGAGACCTGGCAGGGCACACAACACACACACACACCCCTAACACACACACAGGCCAGATGGTCCCAGACCCTAGTGACAGTTAAGGTGGGCTGGAACCCAAGCGCCACTACCTCATCGTTTCTAGCTTTTATCTCCTTCGTTATCTCTTTCTGCCTGTCTCTTTTTTTCTCTCTCTCCCTCTCTCTTCCCACTACGGCAGACCTTCTAATCACAAATGAGTCATGCAGTTACCAGTCTCTGAGTAAATGCCAGTGAAGGCCAAACCTTAGCAGAAAAAGTCCAGTCAGACGAGGCCCGTTCCAACGAGACAACTGAGTGTCATGACAAAAAGTCTAATGGGTAACATTGCTTCTTGAAACCGGTTGCTTGCCCGTTTTTTTTTTTGTGTGTCGACGAGGTTGTGATATTAGCTTTCACTCGGTGCTGGTGACAACAGGTGTAGCAGCTCCCAGGGGCAGCGGCATGGATTGTGGATGTGCGGCTGGTAATTGGAGAGCAGAGCATTACGCGGATCTGCAGCAGCATGAGGTTTGGTGCGTGTGTGTGTGTGTGTGCTGGCGACGGAAGGGTGGTGGTGGTGGTGGTGGTGGTGGTGGTGGGGTAGGCGTTCTCTGAAGACGCCTGAAAGAAAGAACGAAGGGACGAGGAAAGCGAGAGCTCGGAGAGTAGGGAAGACAGTGGGGAGGGCGGCGGAGGAGAGAAGGAGGGGGGTCATTAAACTGGAAACCAGGAACCACACGGGAGGTAGAATTTTAAATGATTCCCCCACAGCTACACCGGCCCAGCAACCCTCTCTCTCTCTTTCTCTCTCTCTCTCTCTCTCTCTCTCTCTCTTTCTCTCTCTCACACTTTCTCCTGCTCTCTCGGAGATGCAATTAATTCGGATGGAGGCTGCCAAGAGCGGAGAGATAGAGGGATGAGGGGTGCTCTGTTGCAAGCGAGCACTCTCTTCCTCCATTACGGCAGTCTGCAGTCCATGTGTTTGTGGCCTTATGTTTCCTTTTAGTAATCACCACCAGAACCCTAAATTAGCCCAACTACAGATTGGCTGAGAGACAAATAATGAAAGGAACCTTCGATCAAGAAGAGAGCAATCAATACGGCAAAGTTAGTATGTTTCACTCAATAGCTCCTCGCCAGTTGTTTTGCGATTACCATCACGCCTATTTACAGCTACCCCTTCAACGACCTGACGTAGTGTTGTTCAAAACATTATCAACCAGCATCAGACCCAGGGCTAAGTTGCTTGCCAGTGCGCCATTGCTGGGTTACGGCCAGCTCTGACTAGCTGGGCTAGTTTTCTCATGCAGGAGACAGACCAGATGTAGTGTGGGATGACTCATAGACCCTTTCACTCCAGAGGCCATGGGCAAACAATCCCACCAGAGTCCTGACTAGGGTTAGTTCACAGATAGAGAGAGAGAGAAACAGAGAGAGAGAGAGAGAGAGGAAGAGGGAGGGAGTGTCATGGTACACAAAGCACGTAGCATGTAAAGTGCAGGAGGGAGTGTTGCTCAGGGCCAGAGAGAGCGTCGATATGGGGGAAATTGATCGTAATCAACAGTGCCTGCAGAGCGAGCGGCCATGTTCGTCAAAGCTCCTTCCTCTCCTGTTCTCCTCTCCTGTTCTCTCGTCTTCTTCCCCGCACCTTGAATCTATCTCTCAAAACAGGCTCACCGAGCCCCTGGTGGAGCTTTCAAAGCCTATGTAAACAAGCTGAGAAGAAGCAGTAGATACGATAGCTCAGCGCGTGCGTGCGTGTGTGTGTGTGTGTGTGTGTGTGTGTGTGTGTGTGTGCATCCTTTGAACTGGTTCATCTTGTACTAGTTTTCTCCACATTTTATATAAAATCAGACTAAAGCAGTAATTAGCATTATGAGCATATGCTGCAAGGAGCATATGACACCTATTCTGGGCATGTAGTTAAATTAATCCCAGGCTTCTTTGACCCCAGTGCACTGTGGGTAAAACTGCAGCATTTCATATGTCGCTCGGTATATAAGTGGACGCAATGAGGAAAACAGTCTGCAGTCTTCTCATCGTCTCTCTCTCTCTCTTTCTCTCTCTCTCTCTGGTGCGTTTTGCACGCCGTGGTATAATTTCTCATTTGAAGACGCCGGCGTACCTGGCTGTGTGGCTGTGCTGTTAAAAGCGCCGGCCCAATTATAGCATAACACCTAGCCTTACGGTTACCATGGCTGCACGATGCATCTGTCCCGCGGGATGCAGCGTGGAGGAACGAGCGTCTTATCAACCATCACCCCGGTAATAACACTCCCCCGAGCCTGCGCGCCTCAGCCGGGCCTTAACGAGAAGCCAGGGTGAAATCTCCCCCGCCTCATCCGCAGCCATTGATTTGTGCTTAATCTGTTTCTGCGTGTGCGTACGCATGTGTGTGTGTGTGTGTGTTGTGGCAGATTCCGGTGGGGGGGTTTGAAGGGCGTTGTGAGCGTGAGCAAGCGTGAGAGGTGGCGTTTATTTAGCTGTGATTTGGAGGAAGTGGGGTTTTTTTGTTGTTTTTTTCTCCAAGCCGGATTTTCTTGATGCAAAATTGTTAGCAAGTTATTTTCCTGTCGTTCTACTAGCCTTAATTGCAACAATGAAATGATAATTCTGTGACCTTCAAACGCTTAATCCTTAATCAGATCCATCGACCGGCAACTTTGGTAGCAATCCTCACACTGTAAATGACAGCTGATGACAGTGTTTGCTTTTCTGTAAGAAATCAGAAATCCCACGCTATGTTTAGGAAACACTTGTGCGATCGCAGTTCTCGGGTTTTGACTGTTCACATTATAGGATTTACATAATCCAAATTGACCCTAATGGTGAACAAACTAGCTAAACTATTTTCCGGGGAAAAAGGTCTGTGATTGTATGAATCCAAAAGCCGTATACAGATTCATAAATCTGTAGCTGTGACTGTGAGCTCGATAACCCACTTACAATCGTTTCATTGCAAATAAAAATGCCAATTAATCTTTACATCGTTACAAATCATAATTTATGAGCTACAACTTTATTATTAGCAGTATTAATGGAGAACCCTACGATCATGCTAGCACCAACATGTGCAACAAATATCATTTGAATTGAGATTGTCGGCTCAGATAAAATTCTTTCCTTAGATCAGTCCATGGACCGACGTTAATTTGATCCTCGTTAATTGAATACTCACAGCTTTAGCTTCTACTCCCAATTCGTTCCTATTTACTGTTGCAGGTGCAAAGATTTAAGAAAAATGTCACCCTTTAGGACGCCATCATCGTATCTCGTAATATACGACCTCTCATTAAACGTGTATAGAGACGATACGTGGATAAATAACACTTGAAAGGAAGGAGCAGAGACGGTCGTGTCTTTGTTTAGCTTCGAATCAAACGCCCAATTATCACACAGATTAGCACATTATTTCATTTATGTTTACCAGACTGCTTTAGATGCTGTATGAATTTCCCACAGGAACACTGGGCAGCACACGTCCAACAGCGTCAGTCACTAACGGCAACATGTGACAAAATACAAGCGACACGAGTGACTTGTTGCTTGTTAGTGTGTACTGTAGGCAGTTATCCTGTCACAACCCTGATGTTTTTAATGTGTAGATCAGGTTAATGGTTTCAGAGCATGAGGTCCTGGTAACAAAAGCAAATAAAATTAAATTAGATTGGACAAGAAATAAAGATTAGATGTTTGGAAAATTAGATACAATGAGAACAACTTTCATGTGTGTATTTGATCAATTACATATCCAAATGTCACTTACTCACACACACACACACAAAGATCTCAGCGCAGCAGTAATACCTACAAAAACAGCAAACACTCTTCATCTGGCCTTTTTCTGACTTCTCAATAAAATCATGAACCGCTCCTGAGCCATCAGCCAACCTCCAGAGCAAATCATCTCAGCCATGAAGCCTCGTGCTATTTCTATATATTTTTTTTATCCTACTACAGTGATGGATTTGTCTCCAAAAACCCAGTATTGTTGGCTAAGGTTTATGAAGAATCTGACAAATAATGACACATATTTGATATTTACAAACACAAATGTAAATCAAAATTGATATAAACAACAAAAAATAACGTAGTAAGGAAATAAAACTGTTAACATGAATGTAGCTTGAAATATTTCACTATTGTAATTACAGAGTGCTGAGGGGTATGGCTAGGAGTGCTGAGGAGTGTGGTGAGGGGTGTGGTCAGGAGTGCTGAGGAGCGTGGTCAGGAGTGCTGAGGGGTGTGGTTAGGAGTGCTGAGGGATGTGCTCAGGAGTGCTGAGGCATGAGCTCAGGAGTGCTGAGGAGTGTGACCAGGAGTGCTGAGGGGTGTGACCAGGAGTGCTGAGGGGTGTGACCAGGAGTGCTGAGGGGTGTGGTTAGGAGTGATGAGGAGTGTGGTCAGGAGTGATGAGGGATGTGGTCAGGAGTGCTGAGGGGTGTGGCTAGGAGTGCTGAGGGGTATGACCAGGAGTGCTGAGGGGTGTGGTTGGGAGTGCTGATGGGTGTGACCAAGAGTGCTGAGGGGTGTGACCAGGAGTGCAAAGGGCTGTGGTCAGGAGTGATGAGTGTTGTTGCCAGGAGTGCTGAGAGGGTGTGGCCAAGAGGGTGAGCAAGAACACTCAAAACACTCTCAAGTCAAACTGTAAAATCTGTAACACCATAAATAGAGATATAAAGTTTATATAATGTTTTTATTTCTAGTTCACAGGAAGGATAAGATGACAAACAAACCACAGTGAAAAGAAAACCGTCTCAGAATCCACAACGCATCGAACCTTGAGGGCTACAATTCAGCCATGAACAGGAATCTGAGGCTACAGTAGACACAGACTCACTGAATCAGGACAGTTTAGATGGAAAAGAAGACCAGGTGATGTTTTTCCGATCAATCCGATGAATCTGTGTCCACTGTAGCCTCAGATTCCTGTTCTTGGTTGAACTGATTGTTTTCTTCTGATATTATAGCTCATCTCTCTCAAGCTTCCGCAAGTCAGAGATGCTTTTCCACTCGCCCCGGTTGTACAGTCTGCTAATTTGAGTTGCCATTACGTTCCTGTCAGCTTGAACCAGGCTGATAATCCTCTTCTGACCTCTCAACACCTGGAGGGTGTCAATGCTGGGTGTTTTTTGTTTAGTTGCACCATTGGCTGTAATCTAGAGACTGTTGTTGGTGCAAATCCTCTAGGTGCAACTGACTGCATTTGTTCATTGCAGAATTGCATCAGCATTTCATTCATACACAAATCAATTAAAGCCATAAAAATGAGTGAGAAAAGAAAGCGAGAACGTTTCTACTGTCACAACGTTTGGCAGGTTGCCAGGTTCCAAAATATGATGCCACAAAAAAAGCAGCATTTCCAAACTTAACCAGGAATTCTGGACAGTTCCATGTTGATAGAAAAATGCTTGGTTAGACTACAGATATTACAACAACAAAAATATGAAGTCAAGACAAGACAAGGCATAATGGCTCACATTGCTGACGTCCGACCGACAGTGTTTCAGCCAGTGTGAAGGCCGGCCGTGTGGCATCTGACGACAGAAAAGGAAGAAAATGTCACCACGCTTTGTTAACCATACCAAAAATAAGCTAAAATTAAAAAAAAAAAAAAAAGTAAGAAGGGTCAGTTATAGAGTAATTTCCATGAAAGTCATGTAATAGAAATAGTTAAGAAATTTATACAATTTTTTTACCTTTTAACAGTGGACATTGTCTCAAAACAGAACATAAGAAACAAAAGTCAAAGACAAAATCATCCCTAGTGAGCAAGCTAATAACACAACTAATAACTCAGCTAATAACATAGCTAATATCACAGTCCATGTCCACACTTTAAATTTTTCTTTTTTACTATTTCTTTTTTATGTAAGACAGTCATAAAAAGCATTTCACTACATGTCGTACTGTGTATGATTTCGTATGTGACCAATAAAATTTGAATTTGATTTGATTTGATTTGATTTGAGCGCTAATAACACAGCACATACAGCTAATGCCACAGCTAATAACACAGCGCATAACACAGCTAATACCACAGATAATAACACATATAATAACACAGCATAACACAGCTAATATCACTGCTAATAACACAGCTAATAACACAAATAATAGCACAGATAATAACAGCATAACACAGCTAATAACACAGGTAATAACACAGCGCATAACACAGCTAATAACACAGCATAACACAGCTAATACCACAGATAATAACACATATAATAACACAGCATAACACAGCTAATATCACAGCTAATAACACAGCTAATAACACAAATTATAGCACAGATAATAACAGCATAACACAGGTAATAACACAGCGCATAACACAGCTAATAACACAGCATAACACAGCTAATAACACAGCATAACACAGCTATTAACACAGCATAACACAGCTAATAACATAGCATAACACAGCTAATAACACAGCATAACACAGCTAATAACACAGCATAACACAGCTATTAACACAGCATAACACAGCTAATAACATAGCATAAACAGCTAATAACACAGCATAACACAGCTAATAACACAGCATAATACAGCATAACACAGCATAACACAGCCAATAACACAGCTAATAACACAGCTAATAACACAGCTAATAAGGGAGTGAAACACTTGTTAAAACTGTAGAATAACTGCCACAAGAGAATGTTTCGTAGACATAACAGGGACAAGAGACAAAACATCACCTCAAATCTATTCAAACCAAAACAGCAGGAAGCGATTAGCTGCATCGGTGTCACTTTTGAATACTTAAATGATTTACTAAATCTTCATTCGTTTTTTTTAAATCAAACAATATCCACTATGTTACCAAATATCACCTGTTTTCTGTCTTATTCACTTCCAAGTTTGGAAATGACTTAATGGTTTGCTAAAACTGGTAGCACATATGTTAGCATGCCAAAAAAAGAGAGGAGTACTGGCACTTTATTCCACTTCAAGCCGAGTAATATTTCAAGGTAATGTCATTTAAAATCCCCATGTCTCATATTTCAAATTGACTTGATGAGTCAGTGACCCTAGTAGCAAATTAGCGCCTGGTTGGTGATTTTAGCTACAGAACGAGCCAGCTGGCAAATCACAGGGTAGCACGAGCAAGTGAAATGCTAAACACAAAACAGTAGCAAATATATGATGTTGTTTCCTACCATCACACTGAAATATGTTGGGATATGTAGAATACTGAATATGTGAAACCTTGCTTCAGTGTCTGCCGGTTTTGTCCATTTTCAGCCCTGAATGTCTTCGTTATGTAAAAACCCGTAGCTTTTATGGAATTTAAGAATTTGTAGTTTTTGGGGATTTTTTAATAAGTATTTCTGTATTTTTATTAAGTATTGCCTAGCCTATTAGAGGCACTATATTCATAGAAAATATTAGTTCTATTCGTTTTATTTTCCACAGAAATGTTTCTAGCGTCAAAGTAAACGCTGGTATCAAACCTGTTTCTCTCTCTGTGATGCCCCAAGTGATTATACATAAGCATCTAAAAATTTGAAGGTGTTATCTTTAACCGCTAAAATTCTGTGTAAGGAAAAAACACACAGTGTCCTGACTCTTATATTTCATATCAGACTTGTGGTGACAGGAAAAAATAAATTATTGAATTTAGGCTCTTGACTGGAGAGGATAAGAGAACATTTACATTTCTGGCATTTAGCAGACACTCTTATCCAGAGCAAATTACAATTTATCTCATTTTTAATACAACTGAGGGTTAAGGTTCTTAATCAGGGGCCCAGTAGTGGCAGCATGGTGTACCTTATTGGTTAGTCCAACACCTTAACCACTAAGCTACCACATCCGATGTGTTCATGTGCTGTGAGTTTGTACATTTCTGCAGCACTTTTTTCCCTCAGGTTTCTTTGGATAGGTTTCTACCGACTTGGACGAAAAAATTGCCCATTCTCTTTTAGAGAATTGTTCGAGCTCAGTCAAACCACACACTGAGGATTGATGGACAGCCCTCTTCAGGTCATTCCAAAAAGTTTTGATTGGGTTTTTGAGGCTTTGAGCAGGCAACTATAGGACATTCTTTCTCCTGTGTGGTTGTGTTCTACTCTCATGTCATGCTGAAAGGTGAATCATCTTCCCATTTGCAGCTTCCTGGGTGAGAGTTGCAGCTTCGTCACAAAAGCACCAATGTTTTGCACCATCCATCTTGCAGTCTAGTCTATTCTGGCAAATGGCCCTGTCCCGGTTGAAGAGAAAGAATCCTACAAGGTGATGGTGCTAGCAACGAGCTTTGCTGTAGGAATGACGGGATTTGGGTGATAAAGATGTGCTGGGGTTTTGCCAAAAAATTCTATTGCCTACTGCACAAATATTTCAATGGCTTTCAAATGAATCATTTTAAGCTTCCTTATTACTACGTCATTCAGGGTATTCAGAGTCGAGTTACGCACAGGATTTAGGGCTGAAATATCTGGATATTTGTATTCAGATTTTAGACAAAAATAAAGATGAAATGTATAGCATCATTAAGACTTTATACTGATCAGGTATAACACTGTGAGCAGTGAGAGGTGAAGTGAATAACACTGATGATCTCCTCATCATGGCACCTGTTAGTGGGTGGGATATATTAGGCAGCAAGTCAACATTTTGTCCTCAAAGTTGATGTGTTAGAAGCAGGAAAAATGGACAAGCATAAGGATTTGAGCGAGTTTGACCAAAAAGGCCAAATTGTGATGGCTAGACCACTGAATCAGAGCATCTCCAAAAATGCAGCTCTTGTGGGGTGTTCCCGGTCTGCAGCGGTCAGTATCTATCAAAAGTATCCTTTAAGTCCTGTAAGTCCTTTAAGTTCTTTAACTTACGAGGTTGGACCCATGGAGGCCCCAGGTCACAACTTACAGGACTTAAAGTATCTGCTGCTAACATCTCGGTGCCAGATACCACAGCAAACTTTCAGGGATCTAGTAGTGTCCATGCCTTGAGGGGTCAAGGCTGTTTTGGCAGCAAAAGTGGGACCAACACAATATTAGGCAGGTCATAATGTTATGCCTGATTGGTGTATATAATCTGGATGAATAATACAGTAGTATATCTCATTATTTCTCATGATTTTGAATTATAGCGGCATCTTAACCAAAATCCAAATAAAGTATTTTGTAAATATATATTATTTGGTCATTAACCAAATAAGATTTCATAATAAATCAAAATGAGCTCAGAATAGGAAAGTACTACCATTGGCATTATATTGCCTAGCTAGCTAAAGATTTAGCTAATATTTCTAAGCCACTAGGATGCCAATGCTTAACATGATACCTAGATAACTTGCTAACTAACTAAAAGCATGCTGGTAAGACTGGCTTTATCTAACCACTTCTGATCAAAAGTTCTGTGTATCCAGCTAGCATATCCAACTAACAAGCGAACAGTATGTTTGCTTCCACTGTGTGCACTGATACCAAGCCAGAACTAGCAAGAGTGCTTTCAGAGCACTAAGAGAGCGAATAAAACTACATCTCACTTTCAACTTGCTCTTGCTTTTATTTTTCTGCACCTGATATATAGCTGAATTACCATTTTGTCTATGTCTGCCTAATGCTAGTTCTGTATGGTAGTACACCTGGATGTGAGCAGTCATGAGGAGCACCAGAGCTGCCTGGCTAATCAAATTCATCTGGATATAACCAAAAGAGACAAAATTGTCAAGTTGCTAGGAATATGTTAGTGGCTAAACATGAGCCTGGAAAATCCAGTGTTGGAAAATCCAGTGTCAAGTTGATGCTATTTGAATTGTGAGATATTTATAGTAAAAGTTAAGACATCACTGTTGTGGTTGTGATTTGTGGCTAGACTTTATTCTCTGAGGATTTGCACCCATAACAGTCTCTAGACTTTACATTGAATGGTGGGTCAAGAGTGCAGAGAATGGCCAGACTGTTTTAAACGGATGGGATGGTCATGATAACATAAATTAGAAAACTGTACAATTATGGTGAGCAGAAGGGCAAGCATTCAGACGCTTGAGACGAATGAGTTACAACAGGAGAAGGTAACTCAGATTTCCAATTCTTCCATTCCAAGGAATCTGGGGCTACAGTGAACAGGACAAACTGGAGATTCATCACCTGGTCTTCTTTCCAATCCTGTCTGGTTTCTGTGAGTCTGTGTCCACTGTGGCCTCAGATTCCTGTTCATGGTTTTGCTGTTGTAGCCCATGTGCCTCAAGATATTCCATATATCTCTATATAATCCATGTTGTGGATTTTGAGATGCTTTTCTGCTCACTGTGGTTGTACAGAGTGATTATCAGAGTTAACTTATCCAAAACAAATCTGTATTTATGGGATTAAGCTTACAATTATAGGTGTGTTTCATTTGTACCAAAATACAAAGCAGTGCATTTTATCATCTACATTGAAGGGCTGACTTTTGTGTTTTTCATTATCCAGCAGCACACACAGAGTTGCATGTGTAAGAACCCCACAGTGACAGTGACACATCAGCCTCTTCCCGCCTGCAGCAGCTCATTGCGTTTGCCCCCTCACGCCTCAGCTTCAGCCCTGTACCCTCAGGCACTGAGCCTTCTGCTACTGCTGCCCACAACACTGGAGACTTGCCGTTCCCTACGCCGTTCTCCTCCTGCCTCTATGGCCTGAGGAGAGGAGCAAGGTCATAGCCCAGAGCTGCTGGAGTTCAGGCTGGAGCTCTGTCCTTTCTACTTCTGTATGCCACTGAAAACCAGGAGTACACATCTACCGTTGCCTCGGTTTCGGAAACACGATGAGGTATGCGGGACAGAAAAAAGGAGGGAAGTGTGGGGATCGATTTAAAGACTGGACATTTGGTGCAAATCTTGGAAAGCCTTATTTATTTAGGATGAAATACTTTTTATTTTTCAACATTTTCATAGTTTCACACTTCATTATTGTATCATCATATTTAAAAAATGCTATACGTTCACAAACACATATTAGATAGCATTGTATCCTTTTTACATTACTTCATAATGCTGTGAAATTTAGCAACTGTAATGAGACATTGATATAACATTCAGGGAAGGAGTCTCCAGTTCCAGTGCCTTGTAACAGTTATTTTTCCACCAATAAGCTGCTTTTGTCAGAGAGAGAAAAAAGAGAGAGAGCATTGTGAGGGAACAACTGTTTATAGCTGCTATAAGGTAAGTGATAATAGGAAGTAACTTGTCTTATGGACATTCAAGAACATTAAATGCAACTATAAACTGTTAAGAAAACATTCATTAATAAATAAGACTGCAGGACATGCTTTGAAATTTGAGTTTGATAAATGAAAATACTGAAATTTCTTCAACAAATAGATAAGATTAACAAGTTGGCTAACCTCGGCTACTTTGGGCTGCTGAGGTCAGAGAATATTTTCGTTCATATCTTATTATTTAGCAGACTCACTCATAGTACTGACTGAATGGTTAATGAATAATTAGCTAATATGATCAGGCAGAGTGAGGGATTGGTTACGGGGTCAGTGTCCTGTTGATGGTGAGGGGTAACTGTTAGCACACAGATGACTTCAAATCTGATTTACTTTTGGGCTTTTTGCTAATGGAAATAGGATGAAACAACACTCTCTTCTCTGTCGGGATGTCAGGTGTTGCTTTTATTCCCCATCAAACATCTGAAAACAAAGTAAAGCTGGAGATTCAAGTCATGGCTGATAGCAACAGTTGCTAAGAAGTGACTGGACAACCAACCAACCAATGAATAAATAAATAAGTTAGTTAATTAATAAACAAGGGAGGCTTGGAATAGCAATATTGTGTGGTTTGAATATTATATATAACTGGTTAACAATACATAACTTTAATCTTGTGACTGTTTAAAAATATCTATGAGAAATCCGACAGGAGAAGGTTTTTCTATCTAGTGATCCAGGTAGAAGCTCAGAAGCTCTCAGAAGGGAACAAAGAAACTTGAAAAGATTTTCATTGCACATCTTTCAAAAGAATTAGACCACCAAGATTGTGAAATATTCTCCTGCGTTATTGTTAATTGTTCGTTCCACTCATGGTCAAATCAGCATTGGCTCCATGCTACAGTGAATGCTTTCTCTTGGCCTGGTTAAGCAGCAGCATTGGGCTCGGCTGGCTGTGGCTACGGTACTGGCGAGGGTTGGGAAAAGGAGGCGAGAGCAGGGGTGGGGGCAGGGTGCGAGTGTTGGCCGAGAGGACGAGCAGATCAGCGCCGCTCCATGTCTGCGAGGTGCTGATAAGATTGCAGGATTCTCTCGCCGTGACAGTCCGCTCAGCCACATTGACCTTCCTCTTCACAGCTAACCCTGCTAACCCTGCCTCAGCAACCAGCACAGCCTCACGTTTCCTTCCTGTTCACCATCACATCTACTGTTTCTCTTTTTCTTTCTTGCTTACTCTCCTTAACTGCAGCAACTTCCTCTTTATAGCATCTACACCATGTGTAGCCTCACGTTACATCTACAGTAGAATGGATGAGCTGGAAATGGAGAAACGAAAGTGTGGATCTTTAGCTGAATATTTCTTTTACTACGTCATTTCAGTTTGACGTTCTCACATGCGTGCAAACAGTCAGCTATTTCTTCTTAGTAAACATTTTGTTCTAACCATTTGGATGTTAATAATCAAGATTTGGATCTTGAAGAAGTGCACCACATGCTTAGACGAGAAACCGGAACATTTTTAACAGGATGTGTGAAATCTATTTTGAAAGCCGACTGAAATCCAAAACTATTTTCTAATTGATTTTTATCTCCAACAACCTGAAGTCATTAGTGCTGCTTCTTCTTCCCTGATAAACACGGATTCCTCTATAACAAACCATACCATACTCTATTCCTCTGCACTCCTTTTTTTTATTAACCTTAAAGCATAGGGTTAAGAGGTTCATTTCTTGCCTCTACCCTGTGTGCATGTAGCTTGCAGATTCTCCCTGTGCTTCAGGGGTTTCATTCTTGTACTCCAGTTTTCTCCACTAGACCAAAGACATACATGTTAGGCTGTTTAGCATGGCTAAATCCTAGCATCTCTAAAGTCTGTAATGTTTGTGAGACTGTGCCAATCCAGGGTGTACACTGCCTTGTGTCCTGAGTCATCATGTTCTTATTAACCCTATGTAGAAAAATGGACAGATGAAAGGACATCTTCAGCGCATCTTTTATACCTTAGCTTTATTTCGTCTCAACCAAATAGACCTGGTGATGTCAGTCAATCCTGACACAGCCTTAATTGCTGAACTCTTGCGTCTGTATAAAGTCTCACTATATAAGAAAAATATATATATTTTTAATTTGGTACAAAGATTATGACATATAGGTCACTTTGCATGTAAGTCAAAGCACCTATGAGAATCGAAATGGTGTAATTTTTCGATAATAATAGCTCTGATTAAAGACAAAATGTTGATAGTGAGACACGGTGTATATGTATGTATATATAGAGAGATATAACTATATATAATATGTAGTTTGAGTTTATGTTCATTTAAATATGTACATGATCTCAAAGGCTGCCATTGTAATGTCTATGAATACACTGTCGACAAAAATTACTCATCTATCTATCTATCTATCTATCTATCTATCTATCTATCTATCTATCTATCTATCTATCTATCTATCTATCTATCTATCTATCTATCTATCTATCTATCTTCACAGTCCCTTACACCAAGACGTGAGCTCGCAAAGACGAACACATTGTACGCACTAATGAGCATCACTCTATCCCTGCTTGCTCTTACATTCTTCCTTTATCTCGACCTGCTCTCCCTCTCTCTCTCCCTCTCTCTCTCTCTCTCTCTCTCTTTCTCTCTCCCTCTCTCTCCCTGTGTGACGGCAGACTGGGCAGTAGGCAGTGTGGTTGGGAGGAGCGAGGACGCCGCGGTGCACATTAATAATGCAGAGCCTCAGCTTCCTCCCAGCACCGTGGCCATGGCACCGGCCCATCGCTGTCACCAGGGGGGAGCTGGGAACGCTCCCTTACTCTATCTCGCTTTATCGTTTTCTCTCTCTTTCTCTCTCTCTCTCTCTCTCTCTCTCTCTCTCTCTCCCTCACACACACACACTCTCGCATTCTCTCACACATTCGAACCCCAACAAACCGGGCCCCCACCAGAGATTTCACTTCATTACCGATCCCCCTGCGAAGGCTGCGCCACAGACCTGCGCTCATTACAGCGTGAGGACTCAATCCAGGACAGAGCAGCACAGGCCTACGCTGTCACTCTCACTAGACTCATGCATGACCCCCTACAGCCCACATTTACCCCACACACAACCCGCTCTTCCTTAGCTTTCCTTACAGAAAAATCACATAAGGTCTCACATTTTTCATTTATGTAAGGAACATGTGAATGACACCTGGCACATGCAAACTCGAGTGAACACGTGACATCATGAGAATCGTGGAAAATGAATGAATGAATCTTGTCTTCAAAATCAATTGTGAACAAATCACATGAAAGTGAATCACGTGTGTGTGTGGGGGGGGGGTGTCACAGGTTAAAAAAATCATATGGAAAATGAAGTCTTGTTGAAATAAATGAATCAGGTGTGTTGATTTCATTATTGTGAATCATATAATCACTCACCTGTGAAGTTATTCTGTAAGGATTTCTGCTTACTTTCCATAATTTTTCTCACCTCTTCTTTTTCTTCTTCTTCTTCTTCTTCAACTGTTATTATCCCACTTGATATATCACCATTCATGAAGCCCATGTATGGCACCCTAACAGCACTGCAAGCTGAGGTATGCTGTATTTCTGAAGCATGCATTCCTAGATAATATCTAACACAGGGATACCTGAAAAGCATCGTTCCATCTCTCTAACTTTGCTTGTCTTAAGCATAACCGATGCTAGGTACTTCGCTAGTGAATAAATCTGAAGTAAAATCTGAAGTAAATCGCTAATAATATTTGCTTAGGTTAGAATTCCACTTGCTGCCTAGCCATTTTATGCCAGCTACTTGAATCAGTGCTAGTCAAACCTGTGCTAGTATTAGCAAAGAAGTCATGCTAATGTATTTAAATCTAGTCAGTGTTTTCTAGTCAGTCAGCAGATTAGCAGCTAAACTTACCTCGACATGCGTGTTCAAATTAGATCGAGATCATGCCTTGTCGGTAGGTAAAGAAGATCCTCTAAGACTATATTTATAAGTCTTTGTTTACTTCAGCAGATTGAAAGATTTTACTGAGGTAGGGACAGGGGTACTTATCCTCAAGCTCAACACTGCAGTCTGGAGGGTTATCTATCTATTATAACACACACAGTTTGTTATAGCATTAAATACATCGTCTAGCCTGAGAAGGTCACAGAAGATGAGATGATGAATTGGTGGGTTTCTGGTCAGGTTTTTTTCTACAGCGATGAACTTGATTGGATGCTAATCCGAGAACATTTGATTGCTGTATAGTTTACAGTCGCTAGATGAGAGACAAAGAGACTTTTAAGACAAATTTCCACATGTTTAAATAGTGTTTTAAACTGTTAATGAATTTTATATCCGTCATGCGATTTGTGCAGGTCAACAATCAGCGCTGTTGTGTTGGAAATTCTGTTTTAGTTCCATTGAAATGGACGATAAAGGTATTTTAGATGTATGCATGATAATATTTATACCCCAGGGAAATAGAACAGAGGGAGCAATAGTTCCTGGTGTATGAGAGCAAAGGTGAGAGAGAGAGAGAGAGAGAGAGAAAGAAAGAAAGAAAGAAAGAAAGAAAGAAAGAAAGAAAGAAAGAACAAACAGACCAATAAATAAATAAATTTCGATACAGACAATATGTTTGTATTTAATCTCCTTAGTGGTGTTATAATTTTTTTCAGTATATTTTATTTATTTATTTATTTATTTTTCTTTATTATTTGAGGAATAAATACTATCATTTTTAAAGAGATTTCTAATGAAAATGCTTCGGACGTTTTCTCACGTGGTTTGAGTGGACATTTGGAATGATGTGTGTGTGAGAGTCAGGTTTTCCTGACGGAGCAGAACTGATGGTGCTTAGTGCAAGGAGAATGAAGATGAACAGAGAAGTGCCTCTTCACCGGCTCTCGTTAAGTTCTGCTGAAGATCTCAAACCCTTCCAGCACCCTCCCCTCAAATCTGGCTTCACAGTCCTGCTCAGAAAAAACCCCGGCTGCGGATCGCAGATACTGGCTCGGTATCAATTATTCATCCGTCTCTAATTGTGTTTTTTACCTGTAAATGTCAGACTGTGTCACGGAAAGAGATTTATTCCTGAAGATTCCTTGGTGGTTCTGTACCGCAGGAGCATTTTTTCAGCTCGCCTGGTGTGGATGTGCTGTCCTCGTGCTTTATTTAGAGCGATACGCTTTCTTTTATACGTCCTATACGCTGTAAAGCGGCTACTGCCTTCCCCTTTCCCAAAATAACATCACAGACCTTGATTGCATTTCAGAATGACAGTTTCTTGTCCAATCGTGGATTTTTATTTATTTATTTATTTGTTTTTCCTTATTGAAAACTGAACAGCCTATAAGATCGGTAAACATTTCCATACTCTTGTGTTTTGTTTGTTTTTTGTTATTTTGTTTTTTTTTCTTTTTCGTTTCTGATTGTTTCTTAAAAAACATGCAAGTAGACAGACGTCAGAGCTGTAAATTCTTGACACAAATACATGCATTTGTTTTATTCACAAAACCAGCCCATACTTCTAATTCCAATACAAACATCGCTGTTCATTTTTAAAAGATGTAGCTACTGGCAATGTCATGGAAAAAAAAATAAAAAAAATAAAATAAAGTAACCAAGAAAACAAATAAAACTTTTAAAAAAAATAAAGAAAATAAAGGAGAAGAATTTCAGTGCGTTTCATTGGGCAGAGCAAGTGCTGTCTCCGAGCGCTTAGGAGGACGAATCCGCACCGGCGCAACGGCGACGTCAGAACGAAAATATGGCCACAGCAAAACAGTGCAGACCTTAAATGTTAGGACAGACGGATGGTTTGGCGGTCAAGGAGCTTCCAGTAGTAGTACTAACCCCACATGTACAACGGTCATCATCTATCCTGACTATACACTATACCGTGGGGTCTCGACATATATATTTGTTCTTTTTCATTCCATTCAGAAAAATGGGATTTTTACATCTTGAAATTTTTTTTCTTCTTAAATGACAAACATTGATCGTTTTTTTCCCAAAAAATAAAAATAAAAACAAAAACAAAAAAGAAAAGAAACAATCAATAAAATACAGAAGGTTTAAGTAAGAACAATGGTGCTAAATTACAATAGTGCTTGCCATGAGCCACTAGTTTTAAAATATAGCTGTAAAATTTACATTCTCTACACAAGTACTGTATCTTTCCACACGTGAACGACATTAACACCAAACACAGAAAGTTTGTTGATTGTCCACACTCAGTCTGTCATTTCTGTTTGGCAATGAAACTGTTCAAATGTTTTTTAAGCGAGAGAAAAAACCTGCTGGAAAAAGGACAAAAAGGTACCAAAATGGAAACATAGAAAAGGGAATGAAAGTTGCCGTAATTTTTTTTTTCTTTCTTTCTTTTCTTTCATTATGTTTAATTTTTGGTTCAAGGAATAAGTAGGTGCATCCATTATTCGATTGATTAGGTTTTTGTAAGCGTTTTGCTTTGTTGTGTGTGTGTGTGTGTGTGTGTGTGTGTATGAAGTTTCTGGTGCTTGTTTCCTTTTTTTTTTTTCTTTTCTTTTTTTTACGTGGTTTGTATGTTTGCTAGCCAGTGTCGGTGCTGGAGTCGGTCCAAGCGAGAGTTAGCATTGCACTTGATGGCAGAGCTTTGGGTGGAGGTCGGAGGTCACAGCCCTACTGGAACCACCGGAACGCCGCGCCCGTCGGCAGCATCACCTTCTTAGAGAAAGAAGACACAGGAGGGAAGAAAGAGACGGGAAATTACAATTAAGATATCATAGGTTATCATTGAGTCATGCACACTGACACACAAGCAACTGTAGTTTTCCTGCCTGTGCTTCCACTATCCAATTCTTCTCTGCTGGAAAAATCTCATCTGTGCTGTCCTTCTTGTCCTTTCTCCCTTCCCCCCCTTCCCTCAGCTACAGGCCACGGCCTTGGCTCCACGTGAAACCCGATACGGCACATTTATTATTTAGTCACCACGTAGTCACGTCCAGCTCTCGCCCCACTACCTCACACTCATGACACTCCCTCACGTTATCAGTGTCTCTTTGTCTCGCTCTGACTTTCCTTCCGTTCTCGCCAGAGTCTTCTTCATGAAGCTCAGACGGACCGGGACAAGGCCGTGGTCAGCTTAACGAGTGCAGCAGTGCTGTGCGTAGGTGTGTATAAAGTATACAGACTGTGTGTAGGCCCAGTATTGAGATTTGAAGCTTGAGACTTGCATTTTGGACATTCATGAAGTATTTAACAAGCAAAATAAGGAAGGAAGTACTCAATTTCCCATGGAATATATAGAATATCTGCATATTTCGGCATTAGAAATGGACTGTATCAATACTGACTGATCAAACGTAAGGAACTTTGAGCTTAGGTTTCCATTTCAAAGTACAAAATATAACTCCTGATGTTATTAACTATCCATTCAGCTCTGTTGACAATGTCTGTAAAGAGCTTATATGAAAGAGTTTTCAAAGCTTTATTAATTTATGTTCAATTATCGATAAAACTATTTGACGAACATATCCTTCACCAAGATATATTATTATTATTATTATTATTATTATTATTATTATTATTATTCTGAATTATTTAAAAGAATTTAGAAACAGGCTGCACTCAGGTTCTCAGGCCTTGGGTTCTTTAAAGAGTACAGTCTTTTCAGGTCACTTCTGCAATATATATATATATAGTTCCCGAATGACAGGATGAGAGTAAGGAAAATTTTAATCTCACAGTTTCTGAATGTACTTATGCTAAAAAGAAAAAAAGCATGACTCGGATTCTTTAGCCGAAACAGAAAGAGTGTGTGTGGTGTAGCGCTGATAACCTAGGCATTATGTAGGTGCAGTATGTTGTATTGTGGCTGTGCGAAAGGTGCAGTATGTTGTAGTGTGGCTGTGTGAGGATGCAGTATGGAATATTGTGGCTGTGTGAAAGGTGCAGTATGGAGTATTGTGGCTTTGTGAAAGGTGCAGTATGGAATATTGTGGCTGTGTGAAAGGTGCAGTATGGAATATTGTGGCTTTGTGAAAGGTGCAGTATGGAATATTGTAGCTGTGTGAAAGGTGCAGTATGGAATATTGTGGCTGTGTGAAAGGTGCAGTATGGAATATTGTGGCTGTGTGAAAGGTGCAGTATGGAATATTGTGGCTGTGTGAAAGGTGCAGTATGGAATATTGTGGCTGTGTGAAAGGTGTAGTATGGTGTAGTGTGGCTGTGCGAAAGGTGCAGTATGGTATAGTGTGGCTGTGCGAAAGGTGTAATATGGAGTATTGTGGCTGTGTGAAAGGTGCAGTATGAGTATTGTGGCTGTGTGAAAGGTGCAGTATGGAGTATTGTGGCTTTGTGAAAGGTGCAGTATGAGTGTTGAGGCTGTGTGAAAGGTGCAGTATGGTGTAGTGTGGCTGTGTGAAAGGTGCAGTATGGTGTAGTGTGGCTGTGTGAAAGGTGCAGTATGGTGTAGTGTGGCTGTGTGAAAGGTGCAGTATGGTATAGTGTGGCTGTGCGAAAGGTGTAATATGGAGTATTGTGGCTGTGTGAAAGGTGCAGTATGAGTATTGTGGCTGTGTGAAAGGTGCAGTATGAGTGTTGAGGCTGTGTGAAAGGTGCAGTATGAGTGTTGAGGCTGTGTGAAAGGTGCAGTATGGTGTAGTGTGGCTGTGTGAAAGGTGCAGTATGGTGTAGTGTGGCTGTGTGAAAGGTGCAGTATGGAATATTGTGGCTGGGCGAAAGGTGCAGTATGGAGTATTGTCTGTGTGAAAGGTGCACAATAATATAGTGTGGCTGTGTGAAAGGTGCAGTATGAGTGTTGAGGCTGTGTGAAAGGTGCAGTATGGTGTAGTGTGGCTGTGTGAAAGGTGCAGTATGGTATAGTGTGGCTGTGTGAAAGGTGCAGTATGGTGTAGTGTGGCTGTGTGAAAGGTGCAGTATGGTGTAGTGTGGCTGTGTGAAAGGTGCAGTATGGTGTAGTGTGGCTGTGTGAAAGGTGCAGTATGGAATGTTGTAGCTGTGCGAAAGGTGCAGTATGGTGTAGTGTGGCTGTGTGAAAGGTGCAGTATGGTGTAGTGTGGCTGTGTGAAAGGTGCAGTATGGTGTAGTGTGGCTGTGTGAAAGGTGCAGTATGGTGTAGTGTGGCTGGGCGAAAGGTGCAGTATGGAGTATTGTCTGTGTGAAAGGTGCACAATAATATAGTGTGGCTGTGTGAAAGGTGCAGTATGAGTGTTGAGGCTGTGTGAAAGGTGCAGTATGGTGTAGTGTGGCTGTGTGAAAGGTGCAGTATGGTGTAGTGTGGCTGTGTGAAAGGTGCAGTATGGTGTAGTGTGGCTGTATGAAAGGTGCAGTATGGTGTAGTGTGGCTGTGTGAAAGGTGCAGTATGGTGTAGTGTGGCTGTATGAAAGGTGCAGTATGGTGTAGTGTGGCTGTATGAAAGGTGCAGTATGGTGTAGTGTGGCTGTATGAAAGGTGCAGTATGGTGTAGTGTGGCTGTATGAAAGGTGCAGTATGGTGTAGTGTGGCTGTATGAAAGGTGCAGTATGGTGTAGTGTGGCTGTGTGAAAGGTGCAGTATGGTGTAGTGTGGCTGTGTGAAAGGTGCAGTATGGTGTAGTGTGGCTGTGTGAAAGGTGCAGTATGGAATGTTGTAGCTGTGCGAAAGGTGCAGTATGGTGTTGTGCGGCTATGTCCAGGTACACTAGGCTGTGACGGACTGGGTGTGGGTGTTGTATTACATATTCAGGCCGGTGTAACCACGCGGATTTACACTGTGCACAGATGTACTAGGGAGTAATGAGGCTGTGTGTACATGCTGTATTGAGTATTCAGTCTGTAATTGTAGTATTAAGTATTTATGTTGTGCGAAGGTGCAGTCTGTTGTAGTTAAGCTGTGTGGAGGTGTAGTAGGCTGTGTGTAGATATAATATTAAGTTATTGAAGCTGAAGATGAAGTGCGGTGTAGTTTGGCTGAGTGTAGGCGCAGTAGGCTTTATTGGGGCTGTGTGTACATGTAGGCTGTACATGTGTAGATATAGTGAAGTGTGGTTGTAGCAAAGTGCATTAGGGTGCACTATGAGTGTGTGTAGGTGTCGTAGGGTATACTGAGTGTGCGTGTAGCAGTGGCAGGTTGTAATGTGGCTGTGTGTAGATGTAGTGTTGAGGATTAAGGATGTGGAAAGTTGTAATAGGGTGTGTGTTTAGGTGTACTAGATTGTACTGAGACTGTGTCTAGTCATGGTAAGCTGTACTGAGGTTAGGTGTAGTATGCTGTATTAAAGTTGTGTGTAGGTGCAATATTGGGTTTTAAGGCTGTATGGAGTATTGTAGGTACAGTATGGAGTAATGAGGTTATGTGTGCGTGTATTGAGTATTCAGGCTAAGATTGCATGTTGTAGGGTGCACTAGGTGTGTGTGGAGGTGTAATATAGCTTACTGTGACTGTGTCAGTGTTTGGTAGACTGTATTGAGGCTGTATCTAGATGTAGTAGGTTATGTTGAGGATGTATGTAGGTGTGGTAGTCGGTATTGAGACTAGGGCAGGGCTTGTGTGTACTGAGGCATGGCTGTGGAGATGAGCTGTCGCCTCCCTCCCAAAGGCAACACTACTGCGGCAGAGAATCTCACACATTCACTAACACTGCCCCGAGCCAGGAGGAGCTCACATGTCTCCTCTTGCACACACACACACACACACACATGCATACAGAGAGTCAAACACACTCTAGCCCACACAATCTCACTCTCAGTCAGAGTAACCCACATTCACAAATAAATACACAAACACACACAAGCACTATAAACTTTACTCGCGTTAAATTTGACTGCACCGGCTGGAATTATCAACAGGCCGTGCTAGGCTTCTACTGACCTGATTTGACTTTAAGAATAAAAAAAAATATATGCCTGACCATCAAAACAAAATCTCCCTACAAGAAAAGAGCAAGAAATGAAAACACTTCATTTGTATCCTTAAGTTTATTTTGTCAAGCACGTACACGATAATGGTAACGTTGTGGATTATGGGTTTTATGTCTAAATCTCATTTTATGTCTAAATTTTAATCCATGGCTAATGAATTTTCTTCCTGCACTTTTTCAGCCACTACAGTATTTGTACCTCAGCAAGTTATCCAAAAGTAATTCAGCAGGATTCATTTTTCTAAGATGATAAGTCAAAAAAGAAGCAAGGTAGCGTAAGAGATCATTGCTAGAATGACCTACTAACTCATTTCACATTGCACATGACACAAATGAGCCTTGACATGCATGACGTAACTGAGAAAAGAAATCAAGGACTTGTCGTTCTGTCTGCTGGAACCAGCGTCGTCTACTTATGATTTATTTGTATAAAATGAAATGCGAGGAAAAAGAGGTATGTCCGTCTAGTACCATGCGGCCGAACCTATTTCTAAGACATCACAAATCATCACGTTGTGTGAAATCGCAGCGTCAGGCATCACCGTGTTACACATCAACCACTGCCGCTATGTCAATAGCGACCTATGGACCAGCAAACACTTAAGAAGTCAGCATAAAAATGCCTTACGCTCTCACAAGACTCACTCACTAGTGAAGCCCCATGACCCATGCTCTTTGACCCATGCTCTTTAAAAATAGCAGAGCCTGTCACGTAGCAGCAGTTGCTTCCCTATCCCACTTGCCCATCCTTTCCTTCCCCCATTTTAATCTCCCCATTGATTTAACAATGAAAATAATAGCGCTCCACCTGCTGAGAGTGGTCTCCTACCCTTCATCCCACTCGCACCTCTACAGAGACTCTATTGAGCAGTAAATAAATGATGAAACATCTTCATTCATACACAGACAAGGAGCATGTCGGAAAGGTCTAAACATACTTTGGGTTGTTTTATACACGTGCTTAAGAGGATGCCCTTTTGCTGTCTTTTTCCCTGTGGTCTTTGTACAGTCTAATCTTACATCAGTCAGCCTTTCTAATGCAAGTGTCAAGACACAAAGCCAGACACATAAACAGAGCACCGGTTCCTGAATATCTACACTTGAACACAGTTGAGAAAGTAAGCACACATCGTGAAATTAATGTACAGTAAAACTCAGCTAACGCCACACTTATACAGACTTGCACTCATGAAGAGAAGTGTTAAAGGAAAGTTGTGGCCAGTGTCCCCCAAATGTGGATGAGGTTCCCTTCTGAGCCTGGTTCCTATCAAGGTTTCTTCCTCATATCATCTCAGGGAGTTTTTCCTCACCACTGTCACCTCATGCGTCTCATTAGGAATAAATGTTAGGGATAAATACTAACTTAACTTTAAACTTCATCATTGTTTCTATACTTCTGTAAAGCTGCTTTGAGACAATGTCCAAAAAACAGTTGTGTCCAAGTATAGCTGAGGACTAGGAGAAGATTTGGAGATAAGCACTGGGTCTAAGAAATGGGATTAAGCATTGGAACAGATGTAGGTATAAATTTTAGGATAAATGGTGAGGGGTTACTATTAGTATATAATTTGGAATATGTGATCAGGGTAACCATTGTGTTACATGTTGTGGTAATAAGGGTAATAAATGTTGCGGCGATAGAGGTAAGCACTGGGGGTTAGTGTTATAATAAGTAGATAGGTATTTAAAGAAAATCTCAATTTAAGTGTTGTACAAGTGTATGGCTAAGCACTGGGATATGTGTTGGGATAAATATGTCAATGATTGGAGCAATTAATACTTTAATACATATTGGAGATGCATTGATATAACTGTTGGGATAAATACTGCAGTAAGCATTGGGATAAACATTGAGATATGTTTTGGGCTAAACACTGGGATAAATGTTAGGGCAAGTGTTTGGGTAAGCATTGGGATAAACACTATGATATGTATTGCGGTAAGCATTGAGATAACTGCTGGGATAAGTGTTGGGATAGGTTTTGGGATAAGCACTGGGATAGGTTTTAGGCCAGGGATTTAGTTAAGCATTGAAATAAACACTGTAATACACATTGGAGTAAGCATTGAGATAACTTCTGGGATAAATATTGAGAAATGGGATGAACTTTGGGATAAGTGTTGGTGTAGGATATTGAAGTAGGTAATAATGGTACAATACTGAGTAATGATCCATGCATGGCAAGTGCTGGAATACGTTTTTGAGCATGATAACTTAAGTTTCCAAAGTTTTGGGATAAGCATTGGGATCAACTTTAGGCCTGATGATAACTGGTGGGATAAGTTTCGATATAAACTATGTGATAAGTTTTGGTATATGTGTTGGTGTAAGCATTGGGAATACATTTGGGGGGAGTTTTAATGTAGGTCACAGAATGACTGTTGGGGTAAGAATAGGAGTAAGGATGGTAAGTACTGGGATAAGTGTTGGGCTAAGTGTGTGTCAAGCAATTCCGGCCAGTTATTATTCTCCTGCGCTTCTCCTATTGCTGTTAAAACGGAGTGATCCCAAAATAAATTCAGACACATCAGAGAGGTGTGAGGTGGCGCACTGCACACCACCCCCTCCTCTCACCATCACTATCTCTCTCTCACATGCTTTTTCTGTCTGTCTCTCTGTCTCTCTCTCTCTCTATGTCTCTCTCTCAGTGTTTGTATATCATGTCAAGATAGCCCTCACTTAGGCAACAGTAACACACGATGAAACCTGCAGATCCACCAACCCCACAAACATTGCAACACCCACATACTCCCTCTCTCTCCGTCTGTTCCTCTACTCACCCCCCCCCCCCCAACACACTCACCTACACATGGTACTATACACAGGCCAGAAATGTCACTAGCCCACGCTCTTACATGGTTTCACAAACACAAGAATCCATATGGACCCATGCAGGTGAGGAGTGTGACTTACGAACAGGCTCCTTGGTTCATCTAGGGCACTTTCACAGATGCAGCATTTAGTCTGTCCGAATCAAACCCTGGTGCGCCCTCAGTGTGGTTTTTTCGACAGCACAGCAATCGCACTCGGGTGGGGACTAAGACCGCTGTTCTTTGTGAAGTCATCTAAGGCAAACTTTGAGGGCAATGAGAAAACGATTCAACCCTGAACTGACCCAACTACAGGAAGTCAGCAAACATGTGTATTATGGGTTGCAAGGGCCATGTGTTCTGAATATTTGGTCTGTCGAGCAAAAAGAGAAAGTAAATGCTGGATGTGATACACAAAATGTCTTTTTTATTATTCTAATTAGTATCTAATCATTTATTTAGTGTCAAGAGCCTGTAGTGCCTGATTTTCTGAGTAAAGGTTTGCTTTTACCTGTATTATTTTATTTTTATTGTAATTTCATTTCTTGAATCTATTCTTTTGACACAAACACTTGAAAAAGCATCGAGTACATGACAAATAAATAAGTATTTTAGTTTGAAATTTTATTCAACTCCGTACCAAACTAAACATCAGCCTATATCACCAGTTTAGCTCTGACGATCCACCTTTACACTCAATATGTAAACATTTCCCTCTGTCAGATATTCATTTAACATAAAAATATTCCCACATCCACATCAATCGATACACTGTGTGTTTATCCACTCTGAAATTTCAGCTTCCAATGATCTTAATTAGAGTCTGTGTGTATGCCAACTGTATCGCTCTGGGTTTGTGCCGGAATTAGTATTTGTTTAGCAAAACTGGCGTTTGCAAGCCAAACAATTATGCATCTTGTCAAAACACATGCTCAGTCTGTACAGTTTAATAATGGAATTACTCTAACAGGTAACGCTTCCGATGAGAGTGTGGGAAAAGCTGAAATTACAGCGAGGAGGATCCACGCAAACCTTCTACACCTGTTCTGCGCTTCACAGCCATGTTGAGTAAAGCGACTGAAACGGTTCAGTCACCTGTTTGTACAAAAGGCTGGTTGCGCGAGTTTAATTACTGTAATGTAAGATGCCACTATGATCCCATTGCACACCATGACCTTGTTTGACTCCATACACACACAAAGTGGCCCCTTAAGCAGTGCTACAGCTTCACGCCGTACCCAATTTTCCAGCTATTAGAGCAGCTTAGGAAATGAAAGCGATATTAGAGCAGTAAGTCTGTCTGTGCTACATCGAGGCACCATCCTATTCTCTACAAGGTCTGAAGACTGAAACGCATCTAAAGTTGTTTGCTTAATGGTCGTCATCAAAAAAACAAATCCATCAAAGTCCGAGGACAAAAAGTAAAAAAAGTACAAATTTGCCAGCACGTGATTAAAAAGCCTGCACGCACAAAGCACTCTCTAATTCCAGACCTTTTGTTATTCGCATGGCTTTGTATTAAGAGTATCAGAAGATCTCCAGAGACACATTATTTTATCAGGATTCTGCAGCGCAACCCTGTCTTGACACAAGATCACCAAAGTGATGCATATTTAGAAGTAGCCTGATGTTTTTGTGGCAGGCAGAATTACAATGTAAAGTGCTGAGACAGCCTTATCGTCCCATGACTGGACAGCCGGCCGATATAACGCTCACAAATAAGTACGCAAAGTAAAAGTAAAAGACATTTCTAACACAGGTAAAGTGTCCTTCACAACAACCTGAGTGCAAGCTTTAGAAAAAGAACTTACTACACTAATAACACCCTCACAAAAAAAAAATAAAAACCTGTCCGGCTCAGAAGTACACTTTAGAAATATAGTCATTAAAATGCTTTAAAAAAATCACATTATTTTTGCATTAATGTGTGAAGCGCATGCCTGAGACATCATTTTTCATGAGTCATCTATTACGGATTATGAAAACTGTAAAAAATATTCAATAAGCCGCTTGGGGTCCGCAATTACCCCGATGATATATCTGGAATATTCGACATGTCACATTTTCAACAGTTGCATCATACAACTATCCTGAGTTTTTACATTCTTTTTTTCTTTTCTGATTTTCTATGATATTGTGATATTGATACAATTTGACCCTATTTCACAAACCATCCACTGAATGTAAGTTAGTAATTTAAATACACTGACCAGGCATAACATTATGACCACCTGCCTAATATTGTGTTGGTCTGCCTTTTGCTGCCAAAACAGCCCTGACCCGTCCTGCACTGTGTATTCTGACACCTTTCACAACCAGCATTAACTTCTTCAGCAATTTGAGCAACAGTAGCTCGTCTGTTGGATCTGGAGATGCTCTGATTCAGTGGTCTAACCATCACAATTTGGCCCTTTGGTCAAACTCACTCAAATCCTTACGCTTGTCCATTTTTCCTGCTTCTAACATCAACTTTGAGGGCAAAATGTTCACTTGCTGCCTAATATATCCCACCCACTAACAGGTGCCATGATGAGGAGATCATCAGTATTATCAGTATCATCAGTATTCACTTCACCTCTCAGTGGTCATAATGTTATGCCTGATCCGTGTCTTTAGTGCGGAATGCCTTTTAACTACATTTTGTGTACTTGCTAATTAATACTACTAAATACTAAACAACTCAAACCTAAAGTTGTCTTAGATGGGTAAATGCAGTAATGTTTGAATGCATGATTTATTATATTACACACAGCTACGCACTGAGAGAGAGAGAGAGAGAGAGAGAGAGAGAGATTAAAAATGCTTGAAACAGTAAGAATGAAGTACTTTGAAATCATAAAGAAGAATAAAAAGGCTATATGAAAACACATAAAAAAGACATAGTAAAGAGCTTCCTATTTGCTAAACAATTAAAAGGCCGCTCCAGACCTTCTACCTCTATTGACCTGAACTAATCCATTTTTCAGTCTATAAACTCCAAAAAGGCCATTATTTTATTTTCTTCCACCAAACGCAAGTGACACTTGCAAACATAATTACAACCTTTCCTACTTCTAACCACATATCTATCTATCTATCTATCTATCTATACATATATATATATATATATACTGTATATAAGGGGGAAAAAGGAAAATAAAATTTTATATATATATATATATATATATATATATATATATATATATATATATATATGTGTATATATATATATATATATATATATATAATTTATCTTCCTTTTTTTGGCAGCGGGGGGGTTGTATAATTTAAATAATTAGATTTTCTTTAAAAAAAATGTAATTGTTGTGATGTCAGTAGGATCAGTAGGCATTTAAGCACCACAAAACATTTAAAAAAAATCTTTTTATAAAATAATTAATTGTGCCAATTCTGCAAAAATCAGCCATGCATTATACAGTACGATTACGCTGTAGATTACACAGATCAAATTTATAATGCAGATGTAATAATGTCCTTTTAAAAATGATATTAATTCGCTATTTGAATGACACGAGCCCTTTTAATACGGTCTGAAAGGAGGATAATCCCAAGAGGCATGTTAATATACCGGCATCCCATCTGTATCAGCGCGTAATTGTTGAAAACCATTAATTAGTGCCAAAACGATGACGCATTACATAGCTCATGTTCTGGATGAGAAGGTACACTTGCCTTAGTGCCTTAGCGCCTTCGTGTATTCACTACCTTTTTAATACTAATTCAACTTGAGTTAATTCACAGAGAGGAGATAATGCGTAATTTGCATATCAAAACTGTTGAACCTGTTTCATTTGAATAATCATTCATTTACGCGCTCGATGCGTTGTTATCCATTTACAAGGGACTACAAAATGCAAATTTATTGCCTCCTATAATAAATAACAGAAGAAATGCGATGATCTAAGAATAAAATTAACACTTCCTAAGCATGACATAAGAGGTATACTGTATAAAGCCAGTATGTTCAATTAGTCATACTTCTTTTCTCCAGTTTAATTGTTTTGTTCGCTCTATAATTTAATTCTACTTTTAAACATAAATGGTTACTTATTCTCCAGTAAAAAGCTCTAAGCACTTTCATTATTACTGCAGGAATGGACAAATCAGTACCTCAGGACAAGCAAATTTTGTGTCTGGGCTATTAATTTTTTATTCATAGTTGCCCAGTGGTCAATTATTTTCAACCACCGGAAAATAAATGACTGTCCTGAATGAACATCGGCAAAAACAGAAGTTTGTATTCGGTGTGCATGTTTAAACTTCACACTTCAACACACTTCACCTCGCTACTGTAACTATGGCACATGATAATCGCATCGCACGCATGAGCCGAGACATAACGTGGCTGACTGTATCTGACTGATTTTACTAAGTGTAATCGGTCAGCCACAGGCCACACGTACTGTATGTGGAAATACTGATGATGTCAGGACAAAAAAAGAAGCTAGTATGGTCTTTTATGTGTGATGTGAGGACAGAACACAGCTCATAGCAGAAATGTTTGCCTTACAGACTTTATACTGATGATGCAAACACAATGTGTACATGATCACATACACTGACCAGGCATAACATTATGACCACCTGTCTAATATCGTGTTGGTCCCACTTTTGCTGCCAAAACAGCCCTGACCCATCATGCACTGTGTATTCTGACCCCTTTCTATCAGAACCAGCATTAACGTCTTCAGCAGTTTGAGCAACAGTAGCTCGTCTGTTGGATCGGATCACACGGGTCAGCCTTCACTCCCCACGTGCATCAACGAGCTTTGGCCACCCATGACCCTGTCGCCGGTTCACCACTGTTCCTTCCTTGAACCACTTTTGATAGATACTGACCACTGCAGACCGGGAACACCCCACAAGAGCTGCAGTTTTGGAGATGCTCTGATCCAGTGGTCTAGCCATCACAATTTGGCCCTTTTTGTTCAAACTCAAAGCTCAAATCCATTTTTCCTGCTTCTAACACATCAACTTTGAGGACAAAATATTCCCTTGCTGCCTAATATATCCCACCCACTAACAGGTGCCATGATGAGGAGATAATCAGTCTTATTCACTTCACCTGTCACTGTTCAGAATGTTACGGCTGATCCGTGTATGTTTTTGTTCCACAGCTCACTATGTTATTACATTAGCTACAACTTTGTCGCTTAGTCAGTTTCTGCCTAACCACAACACAGGACCTAGCAGCACACCAGAGCATGAACGTGCTCTGTGGGCTAGCTAATAAATGTATGATTTGTCCATCCAGTCACTGCAACACTAAATCAATAGAAATCAACTAATTTTGACAAGCTACACACTTATTACTTTGCCTACTGAATCATTCAGTGACATGAAGTAACAGCTAACTGCTGGGAGAAATGACAATGTAGAGAAGCTAGATAAGATGGTGCTACGCTCTTAATTCATACTATATATACCATACTTAGCAACATTAACATTAGGACAAGTCGACTTTCAGTCAGCGTTATGTTACTTGTATAATGTGTGAGCAGTCTTAGAAACCAGGTGTGTGCTTTGAAACAGATACTCAAACGAACAAGCTTTAAGGCACTCATTACTCATTCCAAGCATCCTATATGGAAAACATCTGGCTATCTGACATGAATTCTGGTATTTTCTATCATCCTCACAAGCCTTTGTGACATTAATGTTACCTGCCTGTTAGGATATCTTTCAAATGTTATTTAGCCTTATAACCAGCCTCGGAGGCCAGACGCATTCATTTTTAAGCAAACGCGAGCAATAAAGCATGCATTATCTGAAATGGCAAATGACTCCCTGATCAGTCTGACATTGATCCAGGTTATATGTGAGGAGCTTTTGGGTGATGCTTCCATATTCATTAGGACAAAAGCTGTTCTACTTACGACCAAATTTGGCAAAATGGACCCCTGTTTGTTACCTTAGGCAAAATGTTAGGCAAAAATAAAAACAGAAAAATAACTCAAAAATTCTCAAGTTAAGTAGGTAACATTACTAAAAGAAAAACAAACCATGCTAGCTTTCAAGTTTGCTAATCGGTTCACTAGATTAAAGTAACTTAGACATGCTAAGTCTGTTAGTTTGGCTATAAGCTAAAATATCTATAATATCTAACCTAGCATACATACTAGCATATACACCGATCAGGCATAACATTATGACCACCTGCCAAATATTGTGTTGGTCCCTGCCAAAACAGCCATGACCCGTTGAGGCATGGACTCCACTAGATCCCTGAAGGTGTGCTGTGATATCTGGCACCAAGATGTTAGCAGCAGGTCCTTTACCTCGCAAAATAAAGCTCTTAAAGCATACTCACAACACTTAAATGACACTTTCAATAGATACTGACCATTACAGACTGGGAACACCCCACAACAGCTGCAGTTTTGGAGATCCTCTGATCCAGTGGTCTAGCCATCACATCGTCAAACTTACGCTTACGCTTGTCCATTTTTCCTTCTTCTAACATATCAACTTTGAGGACAAAATGTTCATTTCCTGCCTAATATATCCCACCCACTAACAGGAGGAGATCATCAGTCTTATTCACTTCACCTGTCAGTGATGTTATAGCTGATCGCTGTATGTATAGCATACATCAGCAGTAAGCTAATCTTTAATTGTCTGTTTTCCAGTCTTATTCCAGTGCACTATTTGCAGCTAGCTTGAGTTAGCTTAAACTGTTCCTTTTTTGCTGCTGTGAGTACCATTTTTTTGTGCACTCCTCCTTCCCCATGACAAAATCAAATTGACTATCTAGCTACAAACAAGTTCCCGGCATGTGGAACGTGTCAGTGTATGATTTCAATCGATTTCTATTCCTTTTACACTTCACTTTTATGTGCCTAAATGAAAACATACTGACAGCAAGAAGCACATGAAGCAAGGTCTTTTACAGCGATAACTGGAGTGAAGCACAATAAAATTGAAGCTAACGGACTTCATGAACATGTCTGGTGTGAAATGACCTGATAGGAGCCAGAGGACAAAAGAACACCTCAATGAGAGTGAGTCAAATTCAGACAAACCACCCAAAAGCAAGGAGCAATCAGCTGCACAGATGGTACTTTAAGGACAATGTTATGATTCCTTTAATATTTAATTTTTTAATTTCATTTTATTCTTTGAATAGTTATGTTTATTTTAAACATTTGCAGTTCTGTGTTATGTTCTCTGCTTCAAAATTAGGCTACTAAGTAGTTTGCTAAAACTGTTAATAAACATAAACTAAAACATAAAAAGAAGGAGTTCTTATTTTAACCATTTCACGCACTGCTAACAAATATCGACACTGTAGGGACTTTGCACTTCTATAGCCATGAAAGAGGAGCACTCGAATGAAAACATATCCAACAGTACTGTTCTTTTCATTCTTCACACAATGCTGCTAGCCAATTGCTAATATGCTAACACATGGTGCCCTACCTAAATTTCTAACTGCACCAAAATAAATGAAAACTTTAAAAAGTCACCGTGTCTGTTTCGAGATGCAGACGGCCCTTGCACAGGGATATGCTGTTGTGATGTAATTGCATTGTTAGCAGAAAATCAAACTTGATTTAACTGATCCAATTTAAAAGAGAATGCTGATTGTGATTAGAGCAAGATCAGCTTCATTAAATTAATAACTGAAGGACATATGTCATAGTATGCCAAACCAACTTTAGATGACCTCAGCAAAAAGTTTCGAGGACCATGTGCAAGAAAAAGAGAGAGAAACAGAGGACAACTGTGGCACCTGGTGCTCCAGATGACAGTCTTTTGGCCAGATGGACCATGTCAAACATAACTAACTATTGTGCATCCCACTCTTGTACTAGAAACTTCTCCCTACTACATTCATTATAAAACACATGCTTTCCAGAAGTCACCTGCACCACTTTATTACTTTTCACGCACACCTTTCACTCTTATCATTCCCATGGTCTAGGATTGGCTCTGGGTTTATTTGTAAACTGAAGAAGTCTACCAAAAGCTCTGCAGCATGCAATGTCAGTAAGACTGGCTGTGTGGAGAGAGACGTGAAGTACAGTGGGTGGACAGATTAGAGAAGTCCCCATGGTGCATTTCTGTCCTTCCACCCACTTCCCCAATCCTGCCACTGCCACCTGCCACCCCAAAGCCTCATCACCTGCCTCTTTAACCCCACCAATCTGGACCTCCAGGAAAGAAACAGGCTCTCTGCACAGTTCAGTTACTTCTACCATGTGAAGCTCTGCATCCAGACAAGGTACTATTCGCTGGAAATATAAGCAGTCACAACATGGACACACTACCACCTTGGCATACTGCATATTGTTTGAGAATTTTGGACAGTGTTCATTTCTTCTATACCACAAAAGTACCATAAATCTGAGAGGATACAAACTAAGACTACACCTTCCCGCCCAAAAAGGCAAGTAGTGTTTTCGGTCTTACCTCCAGTGCAGCAGATGGTTTCTTCTTTAGCTCCTCACACTTGCGGAACTTGCAGATCTGGTGACCCGTCTTGCGGTTGCGGCAGCTGCTGCATTGCTCACAGTTGATCCTGCGCCGGCAGGGCGCACACATACCGCAACGTTTACGCTTCTTTTTGCCGGCATTAATGGCGGAGGCCAGCTCACTGTGTGCTGGATACTCAGCCAAGCCGGCCATGTGCAGGGCACTGTCGGCGAGGAACACACCGGCCGGAGTCATGATGAAAAGCCCAGCCGGGTTGAAGGGAAAGCCACCACCTAAGCCATACGGGAAGTCCGTGTGGCCCCCCACGGTGTCGCCTGCTGATGCACCCTCCAGGTCACCTGACCCTGCTTCAGTGCCCACTCCACCCACTCCTGCCCCTGCACCCATGCCCCCAGGCAGCAGCATGTGCTCCATGCCTGCTCGCTTAAGCAGCGCTGCTGCCTGAGCAAAGTGTAGTAGGCCGTTGTGTCCTTCAAGCGCCTGTTCCAGGCTCCTGTCCGCTTTGGCAGGCACCAGGGCCGAAGCCGTGGACGACGGATGCTGCTGCTGCTGTTGCTGATTGTGCTGGCCAGACTGGACCTTCCCCTTGGCCTGGCCGTTATGGCTCAGTCCGTTGGTATTTTGTGGGCAGGCAGCAGTGTACTGGGAAAGAGTGCGAGACCTTTTCAAACTTTTGCTGAGAGGCTCGCTAATAATGCCGCTACGATTGCGGCGCTCGACTACAGGGCTGTCCTCCCTGCAGCCGCGCTGCTCCCGTTCCTTGTCCTTATCTTTGTCCTTGTCCTGGGCCTCGGGTGTCCGGCTGCCCTCCGGCCGTCCGCCAGACATGGTCCAGCCCCAGGGTGTGAGTGTGTGTGTATGTGTGTGTGGGAGGGTAGGGGGTGGGGTTGGGGAGGGGACAGGGGATTGGCAAGGGACGAGCCAGGCAGTAGTCTCACTCCACTGGGTACCCAAATGAGGGAGGAGCCTCCTCTTTGACAAATTGGCCAGCCAATGGCAGGCAGGCCCTTGCACCACAGAACCAGCTTTACACCTCAGCCGTCATCTTCCCACTGGCAAATGGTAAACTACCACAAAGAAGAACAGAGTGAGAGAGAAAGAAAAAGAAAACAAACATTAGTTGATCTACCATTCAACATAAACCAAACATCAAGAAACTTAACCAAACAACAAAAAACCCAAGTCTTCATTTGAAATATTTTACAGTTTTCTAAAGATGTTGTTAAACCAAAGCCAAATTAAAACTTAAAATGCTATTCTTTAGAATCATTTGTCAGCATTGAGCTTAGTTTAGCCTAATGGATGGAATCAATTTGTTAGGCAGTATTGAATAGGAAGGTTTATAGCACAGCAGCTCTTCAGTTGGCTCTGTCTCTCTGCCTCTGAGATGAGCTATCCCTTCATCATTCTAGGTTAAGCTAAACAAAGCTAAACAAAGGTACAACTGGTAAAGTCAGTCTTTAAAAGACATGACTCAGGACCGGGGTTTTTAAAAGCAGTATAGATCAGTGCAATATAGTAAAGGACGTATCATTTACTGTGCTTTTGGGTAAGCAGGCCTCAAAGCATAGCAAACTAGTAAACCATTGCCAACCTTCGCTAACTACCAAAGCTAACATTGAAAACAAACTTACACTGTATGTTTTTTGATAACAGTAGAAAAGGAGCGATTTGGATCATATTACAGTCACACACTGTAAATTATGATATCCTACAGCAATCTCCAAAGGTCATTAATTATTATCATCTTAAATAAAATAAATGTTTGTCCAAATTCTCACGTATTCTCACTCTAATGCACACTTTTTCCCGATGATATGCCATGATTTCATCTCTGTAGTCACGTACTAGGACTCCAGGACTCGTCCAGAGTGTAACGTCACGTCTGCACCTCTAGTGAGGTCATGCACGTTGTCTACCCATATTTCAGTGGACTGGTCCTGCGGATTGGTCAGTCACATTTCTGACTGAACTTCTTATCAGCTGATCTTTGAGTTGTCATAGAAACATATACAAACCTGATGTCAATAATTTGAACAAGCAACAAGCTATTTGCAGATGTTCGTGACATCTGTCTTATACGCATTGTCTGATCGCAAGCAAATTCATGAAAAGACTTGTTCTTGTTCTTCATCAGTTTAACTGCCATACACAATGACCAGAGACACGCACAAGCCCGCTGAGGAAATGGCCAGGCCTGGCCTTATAAGGGAAACAAAGGGAGGGGGAGGGAGGGAGGGCTAGGCGGGTGGGGGGTGTCTACGCAGTGTGTGGAAATTGGAAGGCCAGAATTAGTGGGAGGTAAAGCTTCAAAGGCAGGAGCGCAGCCCCCGCATTCTCTCCAGCTCAGGGGTCTGTGGCGCCAGTGGACCACAGCCAGTCCATCTCTCGCTCTCTCTCTCTCTCTATCTCACTCTCTCGTTCTGTTCCTGACCAGTGGCCACGCTGAGCCAGGCAGCTTCGCCTCCCGCCTGCCAAGCCAGCCCCATCACACACAGATCTCACAGGTCCATGGCACAACCCCACCGTCACATTTCTTATCCATTCAACTCGCTCTGTGCGCCAACACTTTCATTTGGATGCTCGAAACTTCAGAAAAATCACGTCTTACCCAGACCTTGCTAGCTCATCGCTGGCAGCCTTTGGGTTCGGTTTCATTCTGGCTGAGAACGACAACATGGCACATTTAAAATCCCTTCCACTCGCATGGATGTTGCATGGAGCCAACGATTGGCCACACACCATCAGTGACCAACCATCCCCCCAAACCATGCACCACTCTTACCATCATCTCGAATATAGCTGTTATCTGGGTCAGTCTTTTTAGAAAATATCAAATCTCGGTTTATTAGCTACTTCATTGGGAACTTGTGCCGTTAATAGGCTAGCTCACTTATTCCAGGCCTCGAACAACAGTACACAAACATACACTACTTTTTGTTCTACATACTTTAAGGACGGGATTAGATAATATCAGCTGTACTTATGGTTCAATCCTTTATCAGAAGACGTGTGGTGCAAGGCTATGGGGTGAAACTTGAGGGTGCAGTGCTGTCACCCCAACCGTACTTCATTAAACGGGATGACAAGACAAAAAAACAGGACATGAAAAGTAAACAGGAAGATAAGATCAACTGAATGAAAGCATTAGTTTTAATTATTAAAATGTATAGGCATAAGTACCTGGTTATAAAAAGGTATATTAATTTATTAATCCGTTCTCATACTCTGATAGCCTTTTAAAACAAAACAGCAGTCAGACAAAGACAAATAAAATTTTCATGGCGGAAAATCCAATTCACTTAAACGGGAAAGGGTTTATAACAAAACATAACCACTACTAAGAAATATTCAATAACTACATCAAAACTAATAAGGAAGATACAAATAAGAAAGAACGGATAATTATTAAAACAGCAATTGCCAACTCTGATTTTTTTTTTCTTAATGGTGTTTGGGGCAAATTAATAGATAAATAAATAAATAAATAAATAAATAAATAAATAAATAAATATAAACAGACTAGCTAAAAAGCTGTTCAATGACCCACTTTTCTATTTTTTTCTATTTATTATATTTTTGCCCATTATTTTCTTTTCCCCGGTTCCACATTGTGAAGAAAATCCAACATGATCAGTGTATAAAATAGTTTATTATATTCACGCTCGTAAAAATGTGGTCATAAGGTAGGATCTAACATAGATGTGTAAATATATAGCATAGAGACTATAGAGTCAATAGAGGCATTGTCTATCACCGGTCAGTTATTAAGAAGCACACTCAGCTGGGAGTCATTTTTGATTTTTCTCTATCCATTAACACTTCTTTTAGATCTGATTCTCACAGAGAGAGAGAGAGAGAGAGAGATTGCCTCTCAAAAGGGCTTCTTTTGGTATCATTAGCCTCCAAAGAGCACATGCTGCGTTTGTCAGTTGCAGTCTCTTTTTCATACATGTATTTAAGGATGTATTTTAAAGAAAACTGCTGGTCTTCACATCCTCAATGACTTTTTGCACTACGCTCACCAGTCACTTTACTACAAACACCCATACACCTGCTCATTTACGCAATTATGTTGCAGCAGCGCAATGCATAAAATGATGCAGATACAGGTCAAGAGCTTCGGTAAGCGTTCACATCAAAACTCCGAATGGGAAAAACTGCCTAAAAACTTAGTCGCTTTGACGGTGGCACGGTTGTTGGGTACAGACAGGCTGCTTTTAGTAGTTCAGAAACTGCTAATCATCAGGGGAAGTCTCTGGAGTTTACACAGAATGGATTAACTCCAGTGAGCATCGGTTCTGCGGGTCTCATCACCTTGCTGATGAGAGAGGTGATGAGAGACGAATATCCAGACTGGTTTGAAGTGAAAGGGTGACTCAAATGACCACTCTTTACTCCAGTGGTGAGCTAAAAGTCAACTCAGAATGCACAACAGATTGAATCTCGAGAAGGATGGGCTACATCGGCAGAAGACCACATCGCGTTCCAGTCGGGTCTGTCAGCCAACAACAGGAAGCTACAGCAGGAACAGGCTTACCCAAACTGGACAGCTGAAGATTGGATTAGCCGATGTTTTTCCAATCTTTAACTGTCCAGTTTGAAAAACTCTGCATCTTGTAAACACTCGGCTGTCACAGCTAATGTGCCCAAACAGTGAACCGGGCAACATCCTACACGATATCAGAGTAAGAGTACAGTATGTGTGATAGTGTCCATGCCTTTCAGGGCCTCGAGTTCCTCAGCCCACCTGTGCGCAGAAATCCAGCATGAGCTGAATAAATGCCTTTTAGCAGTTATTAACTGCGCAGTCATGTGGACCACCATGTGACTCATAGCAAGAGGTCGCAAAAGGTCAAAGACAAAGACAAGACTTTTGCACAGTAAAGTGTGTGCTTGGGATCAGGGAGAACATTTAGTCCTACAGAACTGAAGCAGCATGAGGATTTAACCCATGAATTGATGATTACATGAAGACGATGGTGTTGCTGAAGGAAAGAATTTTCTTTTTCTTTAAATCGAATGACAAAACAGGCTCGTTTTAATGCAAAAATCCAAAGAAAATGTGCGGGTTGAGTGACGATCGGTTGTTAAGATGCCAGTGAGAATCGATTTCGCTGAGTCTCACATATTGAGAGGCATGATTAGCAAAAATAAAATATAGAAGGGTTTTATATGAAGAAAAAAGTGTCGGTAGATAATGAAATTCAGTTTTATCATCAAATGATGAGCCAAAAAACAATAAAAGAATAAAAGTCGTGTTACCTCCAGCGATGAGTTTGGGAAACTGTCCTAGCCTAGCTTCCTGTTTACAGTCTAAATTAAATCAGTCTTTTGAGGATATACCGAGGATTCAGCTGCGGAGTGAATGATACAAGCTTGTTTTTTTCTTCTTCTTCTTCTTTTTCACGCAGCTGTAATTCTACGATGAATAACAGCGTTGTGACAACATTTACATTTAGCCTTTACATCTTATTCCAGTGTAAAAAGAAAAAAAAATGATGGCTGCATATTGATACTTGACATTTTGTTTACCTTATACAGATAGAAGATAAGCCAGTTCCTGGACGCTGGACTCTAAACTCAATTATAGACTATGTGAGCGTGTAAGACAACAGGACAGTGTGAGTCCAGCACTTTCTACAACTCATTACGTAGTACTTATAGATGGCTTTGTTACTTAAAGCACTTTGTCTTGTGTGTATGGTTGTCTGTCTATATGTGGCGCTGTGATGGACTGGTGACCTGTCCAGGGTGCCTGTCTTTGTGTGCTGGGATAGGCTCCAGCAAATACCCCTGCTTTATTCCTAATTAGGAATAAAGTGGGTATAGAAAATGGATAGATGAATGGATGGATGGATGGATGAATTTATCTGAGAAATGAGTATTAGTACCTAAAGAGCACTGTATGTTTTTTGTAATTAACTAAACCTGAATCTTTACTATTACTAAGCCCTCAGACTCAGTATCCAGTGTAATGGCCATGAAATGATTAATTTAAATGCTAAAATGTAAGAGAATATTCACTGACTTCTTGTCAGAGCCAACTGGGAATCCATTTTTGCCCTATTAAGTTTTGAAGAGCTGCATGATTACCAAAAAGATCGTATTTATCGGTGAAATAAATGACTTTGTTTGCGTCTAAAAGAAAATGGGTTAATGAAAAGGTTAAATAAAGCCAGAAGGATACGCTGTTGTATTAGCATATAATACGTCTAATTAGGCTGTGCGCATATTTACCATTATCATAAGAGTTTGGCAAACCAGGTGAAGTGGGCTAAGGTAACAGGGCATTATGTCACAACCCCTTCAGGCCAAAACCCAATTAAGCTGTGTCCAACAAAACCTTCAAGAATAAACTGTGAAACAGAACTAAAGTTCTAAAGTACTAAATGTCATGGGATTAACTCTTGAGAAAGCGCTCGGGACAAGAATGATGATGAAGCAAAAAAAAAAAAACCCAAAAAACCAGCATGATCAATTAGAAATCAATCTAACTTACATTGGTATTAAGTAGCTTTCACTGAAGAAAGAGAAAGACTTCCATCCAAACTAAATCCACACTAGCCTTTTAAATACTTTCATGGAATGGATATCTGTTTTTGGAAGTCTTAATGTACTTACTACGGTTTACATCAGCTATATTGTGTCTTCACACGAAGTCTGTTCGAAGGAATAACAAAGTAAACCACGATATAATAATCACCATGTGTGGTGCAAATATCCAGTTTCTAGGAAAAGAAAGTGGCTTATGATAATTTATAGCCAGTGAGAATTTTATCATAGGAGAGATATGCAAAGCTGCATGATGAATAGAGCTAAATTGATTTCCAGAAAGTGTTTGGATACAGTTATGTCACAAGTAACGCTATAAAAGATTATATATAGATATTTTTTTATCAAGATGTTGTGAAGACAAGACTGAGAATATCAAAAAGTGGCATAGGTTTCCACAGCGCTTCCCCAGTCTGAGTTAAAGTTCTAAGAAAACTTGGTAACTGACTATGCAGTCATCTAGTTATTTTAAAATTACATCATTTAAGGCTTTATTAATTTTTTCCCTTTAAACCGATTAACAATCAGCTACAAACTTCAGAGAAAATACATAATTATTTTATGTGAGTGTAATAGCTGCTGTATAAAACGACACATGTTGTAAGCATGTAATAACTCAGGTTATAGCTGTAGAACTAGAGCTGTAAGAGTTATTAGATGCTTCAGCATGAGTACATGCCTATAAAAAGCAGCCAGAACACTTCCGCAGAAACACTTCCCTTGTTTACTGTAGCAGTTTTTCAGCACTACACTGATCCCGTCAGAAGAAGCTGTTCGTAACCACAGCTCGCGCTTCCTCCCTGGAGGTGTGTGTGTGTCGGTAATTGGTCTTCCTCTGCAGGAGAGCCATCCCATCCGAACCAGACCCTCTTCACGCCCCATGCCATCCACGTACACGCGCCACATTAATCCCAACATCTCCAGCTTGAGCCAGAAATCAATAGCTGGTTGATTTAAGTGTGTATTCTTGTTTTGTGCTGTTTATCAATATCTCAATTTCTAGCATAGTTTAATGGCACGTGTGTGTGTGTGTGTGCTTCCCATACTGTAAGTGAGATTTAAAAAAACAAACAAAAAAAAAACAAATCAGCACATTTGCGGAATAAAATGACCAAAACAATAATGGAAGAAGAGTGCTGAGACGCCCTCTCGCCTGGGAGGCTGACAGCACCAGCAGGAGGAAAAAATCTACTTGAGGTTGCCTCGAGACGTCACGCAGGCAGATGCTTATTAGTCCAGGTAATGCGGAATCTAACGCATCACTCCCCTAAAGACGGGCGGTCACGCAGGCAGACACACACACACACACACTATCTCTCTCCTTCTCTCTCTCATGCCCCCCTTCTCTCACTCCCTCACGCTCTCAATTTCACACACGCACGCGCGCGCACGCACACACGCACACGAGCGCGCGCGCTCGCACACACACACACACACACAGCTCCCCGGCCACCCCCCTCACTCCCTCACACTCTCCATTTCTCTCTCTCTCGCTCTCTCTCTTTCTCACACACACACACACACACGCACCCCCCCACACACACACACACGCACACCACCACCACCACGCTGATGTTAAGGAGAAAATGACGCGCGTTCAGGCGTCAGCAACATCTGCACTTTCACCATCCAGTGTAAATCCCGTGCGCCTCAAGTTAACAAATTAAATGAAAAAAAAAAAAACTTGTCCAGTAATGACCAAAGTTGACTGAGTGATGTCGAGTGATGGAACAACACAGACACACCACACACCACACATCCTCAACTTCGACACACGCTCAGCAACACGTTTCCTCTGCGCTGAAGCAGACTGCGTAATTAGTCGGAAAGGCTCAGTTGCACAGCTTCCTGCGTTGTATAGCTTTCAACACAGCACAGGTGCGCTGCCATAAAGTTCCGCTGCCATAAAGCGGCACATCACCGTACGCACCAAAGCCCACCTGTCCACATACGCGGGGAATGTATCCACGCGCTTCCGCCGCCAGACACCTCATCGGAACGGTGATACGGCAATAACGCACCGTGTCCTCTGGAAGACAATCCACGGGGTGATTAAACCTCGCGATAATAATTACCCCATTATCCGTTCCCATCAAACGCGGGATTTTAAAGCGTTCTGAAATGATCTCGGACTTCGAACAGCCAAGACCCGTGTAGGAAATGACTTTCACGCACAGCCAGGAGAGAGAAATGCATCAGGTAAAAACCCAGGCAGCGAATCCGAGTGACATTAAAAGCGGCACAGGAAAAAAATACCTTTTGTCTGGGCTCGGTGGTGTGAAAGCGCAGTGCCGGCGGTCGGTGTAGAGCGGCGCGACCGCGAGCGTTCGGCGGAACCATTCTCTCTTTCACCCAGACCAGTTGATCATCAGCAAAGATGACACGCCAACTTTTGAGACTTCAACAAACTATCATCCCCTCTACTCCCTGTCCACCCGCCCCTTCCATAAATCTGCATATTCGCAAACGCGTCCCCCTCCTCTTTCTCCATTTTTTTTTTAATTCGCACCTACCAAGACGGCTTCGAGCTGAGGGGAGGGCTCCGAGTGTCCGTCCGAGCGGTCCGTCTCCGATCCCCGCCGCGCCGATCCACGTCAAAACGAAAGCAGCAAAAGCTCACGGTGCGCTCCTGGAAAACGTGGAGCCCCCGAGCGAGGAGAGAGCGCGCCGAACCGGGCGGCGAATCACGGTCAAAAGCACTTTTTCTGGACGCCTGAACGCGTGGGCTCTCGAACCTCTCCGCTCTCGCAATCCCACCTCTACATCCCCGCTCACGGAGACGAGCATGCAAACACATTTCATAGATTTTTGGAGCTTCACGTAAAAACCGAACTGGAGTTTCCCACGCGATGCGCGAGGGCGGAAAGGGGAGGGAAGAAAAAAAGAAAAGCAAAAAAAACAAAAACCCCGCACAAACCGTGACAAAGACGTCGCGATTTCTTAAACGTTGCTTTTAATTTTTCAGTCAAATGGTAAAAGGTTGCACTTCTTTTTTTCTGTCGCCCAGGGACGCGGTCAGCGCATGGCGCGCTATTGTTTCAGCTGTGTGGGAGCAGGAGCCGTTTCTTTCGCCTGCCAATGCAGTACACACAGCCTATGGGCTTTTTGCTCCTCTATGAGCAAAAGTTGATATGTCCTCATACCTCTTTAAGACTGAACTTTCTTTGAACACATTCATGTTTACAGTCAAACAATGTCAAACACAGATGCACGTGGTTACACCGGTGGCGCTATTAAAGCGCATGGATTTGCGGATCGCTTTGTTTTTGCACGAAGTGCATTGCGCAACACCAACTAATCAGGAATAACAATACGTTTTTAATGACGACATATTTTTTTATATCGTAATTAAATATTTATACATAAACAAAAAATATGTCATGTGCCAAAAATTCAGTTATTCAATAATTATGACGTTACACTGATCATTTGACAATAGATACAGAGAATAAATAAAAAAGATAGATAGATAGATAGATAGATAGATAGATAGATAGATAGATAGATAGATAGATAGATAGATAGATAGATTTTATTCATTATATGCATATATATTCTAAAAGCCATTTTCTTTATGTCATTTATTATTAGGGGGAAAACATTGGTAGTATTTTCGTCTAAAATGTATATGTGATATTTGCTTATTTTTATCACGCAGGTAAAGAGGTGTTGGAAGAAGAGAGGTGTTGCATGAATGTTGGTTGCTGGTGTGTTGGTGTCCGTGCACTCGGCTCCTTCTCTCCTCTCCGCGCTGAGCTGGAAGTCCAGTCCATCTCTTTGGAGTGGCCGCTCCGCTGGCAGGCGGCCAAGTCGAGTGTGTGGAAATGACACCGCCAGGGCGGCAGAGATTTTCCTTCATTTCTCTCCTTCCCGATCGCAGACGGGCTGACATTGGCTAGAAAGTGGAGCAGCTCGTCAGGGACAATCGATGCGAATCGATCGGGCCGCGCGGCTCGAGGCTTTCCGAGCTGGAAAATTACGAGAGGGAGAGAGAGAGGAGAGAGGGAGAGAGAGAGAGGAGAGAGAGAGAGAGAGTGTGTGTGTGAGAGAGAGAGGATGTTCTACTGATAGCGGTGCATGCAACCTTTTTTTTTTTTTTTGCACACAAACACCCGCCGCTCACAGCGCGTTTATAGCCCGCGTTAATCTTCCACTGAATGCCTTCCGTTTCGTTTCACTGAACCGACACACAACTTGACCGCGTCGGGATTTTTTGGATAACACATTTTGTTCCCAATCCATTTATGAACTAAACGTTGGAGGTTTGAGGACAGTTTAGTCAACTCAGTATTCGATTAACTGCTCAATCAGTATTGGACTGATTAGAGGACACCAAATAACCTGCGCCTCTCTTCTTTATTATAACAATCTTTATGTTGTAGGGTTATGTGGTAAGTATGTGTGTGTTTGTGTTTACGCATAGGTAAAGCTGATTAACCACAAGGTGTCGTGTAGTTTTATGTCATAGTCTATATAATTAAACTACACTCAGTTGAAAGTTTATAGGTAGCTTGTATCAGGGACACTCTTTAAGTACTTGTATAAGGATCCCTAGACTTTCAGCCAAAAAAAAAAGGATCTTTGCCTTGTGGGTGAAAAAAATATAATAAATAACTAAATAAAAACACATCCAAGAACATTTAGGCTACAAAAGTTTCCATATGGCGAATCTTATTTTCTGAAACTGCTACATAGATTTTATTCTTTTCATATCACATTATACCGTGATGATATATTATTAGGGTTATGTTATGCATAACATTATGACCACTGCCAGGTGAAGTGAATAAGACTGATGATCTCCTCATCATGGCACCTGTTAGTGGGTGGGATATATTAGGCAGCAAGTCAACATTTTGTCCTCAGAGTTGATGTTAGAAGCAGGAAAAATGGACAAGCGTAAGGATTTGAGCGAGTTTGACCAAAAAGGGCCAAATTGTGATGGCTAGACCACTGGATCAGAGCATCTCCAAAACTGTAGCTCTTCTGGGGTGTTCCCCGCAGTGGTCTGCAGTGGTGAGTATCTATCAAAAGTGGTCCAAGGAAGGAACAGTGGTGAACCGGCGACAGGGTCATTGGCAGTCAAGGATGCATGTGGGGAGAGAAGGCTGACCCGTGTGATCCGATCCAACAGACGAGCTACTGTTGCTCAAATTGCTGAAGAAGTTAATGCTGGTTCTGATAGAAAGGTGTCAGAATACACAGTCCAGGACGGGTCAGGGATGGTTTGGCAGCAAAAGGGGGACCAACACGATATTAGACAGGTGGTCATAATGTTATGCCTGGCCGGTGAATGTGACTCATGAACAGAATAATGAGAGGCAACTTTTACACACACACACACTTAAAGAGCGACAGGCAGCTGTATTCATGATTTCTAATTTTTCTAATGAAGTGTTGTAAGTCCCTTATGCCTAACGGGTTTCATGCTGTGTTCATTACTCCCACGAATGTATTTCACATGCAGCTTCTCAATCACTGCTAATGACGTGTTAAGGATGTGTCATCCAAGTGGGCTCAGACATGGAGTCCAAATCTAGGGGGTGTTTCACCCTGTGGAATAACCCAAATACGACTGTCACTGAGTCTACAATCAGAGCTAGAAAGACATCAGCCCCAGCCTCGTACCTTCATACCAGTCTGTGTATTTGTCTTATGATGATTGAACTTTCAATAGTAAAAAAAAATCTGATATGAATGTCCTAAATGCAACCTAATGTTGATGTCTTTTTTATCTTGGAACAACAGGGGGAGCTTAATCCTGCTAACCCACTTATACCAGATAATAATAATAACAACAATAATGATAATAATAAAAAATAATAATCATGTAGTTTAAAAAATATTATTTATTTATTTATTATTATTATTATTATTATTATTATTATTATTATTATTATAAGTAGTACATAGGCATTACCTAGAAAAAAAATCAGATCAATATTGAGTAAACAAACTTGATTTAAATAGCACACATTGAACAAGCCCCATTTTTATATATAACACACAATAAAACATTTCCTGGAGTGCAAAGAAACATTGAAATTCTCAGATGAATATTTCCATATATAAAACATCTGCTTTTACTGATAAATCCCTGAAAGGCTTTTTTTCTAGGCGTGTATAACAGACAGAAATGGTTCCGACTTGAAGGAAGCTGAGAAGTTTTAATTATCCATGGAATCCTTGATGAGCCTCTGAGGGCTTTTGCATCCACTAACCAGCCAGTCATAATTGTATGGACACTTTACAGACATCGACCTTTGCTTTCCAGCATGTATTTACATTTGTAGCTTAATCCATATCCAGCAATTGAATTAATTGCCATCTACACAAATAATCTCTAGCTGTAGGTGGTCCTGTGGTGGTCCCTTTCCACCGATGGATGTCGTAAGAAGGGTTGCAAGGAAAGTTACATCATTTTTTATTATAGCACCGCACTGATGAGTTCCCGATTGATCAGAAAAGTGCTGATTAATTTTCCAGAACAGCAGCTTAGAAAATAGTGGTGTTATTCAAAATCCCAGGTTTGTATCGAAGCACTCATTGTAATACATTACTACTTGTATAGTAACAACACAGGGCTTGCATGAGCTACATAATCGAATAATAAATGGGTTCAAAACGTGTTGCTCTTTAATAAAGAATTATCACTGTTAAGGTTTGTTAAAGTGATTTTTAGTTCATATTTATTTAAGGAGACCTGGCTGTCACTGATTTGTATAGTCTTGTATAGATTGGTCAGGTGTTATAGGGTGGGTAAGTACATGTATTGATCTGATTTTTTTTCTAGGTAATGCCTATGTACTACTTATAATAACAGTAATAATAAAAATAATAATCCTAGGAATTTGTTGCATTCTGCTTTTGCAGGAACTTGAAAAGCTGCATTTATTTGCATTTGTTTGTTTACATATTTATTTAATTATTTATTATTATTTCTATTTATGTTCTTACTTACTTATTTGTTTGATTACATATTTATTTATTGTTTGTTTACATAATTTATTTACTTACTCATTCATTTGTTTATAGTTTGTTTTGTTTGTTTATTTGTTTGTTAACATTTTTATTTATTTAATATTTTATTTATTTACTTACTTACTTATTTGTTTGTTTGTTTGTTAACTTAATTTATTTACTTACTTACTCACTTATTTATTTGTTTATTGTTTGTTGTATTTATTTTATTTATGTTTATTTATTTATTTGTTTGTTTATATATATTTTTTTTTTATAATTCCACTACATTAAAAGCAACTGAAAATGGCAAATTATGACATGTTGTTTATTCATTAAATTTGATTACCATCCAATTAAAATGGTAATCAGACCACTGCAAACCTCAATTATACCACTGAGAGGAACGGAACACTCTGGGATGTCCATTTATTGGAAAAGTATTAAGTTCAGGCTAGTAACCACCCTGTTGTTGATTATTTTCCTATAACGACATGGCCTGTCCTGTTTTAACTACACTGAAAGGAATGTTATTAATGCGAGGACTGGAACTTTCCACCATTCCTGTTAGGTTTTAAAGTTTTCACACTTTTGGATTGTTTACAGATTAGTTTTCTTTACAATTCTCATGTCACTTAAGAAAAGCAGAATGCACGAAAGCTCCACCCAGACAAGGTTTGTGTTTACATGAATGGCAGGTTTGTGATTTATGCATATTGACTGATTACAGTATGCAGAGAATACGATCCACCAATAGCGTGAAGTGTGATCGTCTCCAGACGAGACGCTTTGAAAGGAAGGGAAGAGAATCAATGAAAAACAGGATGCTCAAGGTTAAGAAAATCTATAAGTGATGAGATTGGATTATTCACGGGAAACGCATGAATATATTCTAAAACCCGAGCTGGTTAAGTTGACTGCGTTTGTTTCAATGCTGACGTATTCGGTGTTTGTGTGCTTTCTTGCCGAAGGAAGCTGCGTGCAGCCTCTCACGAGGGGAAAACATTGGACACGCATTGCTTGCTAAAATCCCCGGAGCGTCTCCATTTCCCGGCCAGGCCTCACCGTGTCTTACATTAAGCAGACGTCCGTCTGTGCGTCCTCTTTTAGCTTTTCAAAATCACTTCCATGCCTAAGTGGCCGGCCACTTTCTGTGCTCCCCGGGAGGGGGAGGGAGGCAGAAAAACAGTTGGCATGGACTGCCGCACTGTTGACGCCATTTTTAGTCACTGTTTACCGTAGACCTGAACGGCATGAATGGTTACCACAGCCTGCTTCAATAGAACACATCAAGTGACTCTATAAATGGTCACGCTGATTATGGATACTCAACCTGCCTCATGACCCCAGTCGCCTCTGTCTCTCTCTTCCTCTTGCTGCCTCACTGTCTATCTATCTATCTATCTATCTATCTATCTATCTATCTATCTGTCTGTCTGTTACACACTTCTTTTCTACAGCAAAATACTGCTGGCCCAAAGCCAAGAACTAGTGACGTCAGTAGCTTGGAGAAGGAAATTACCACTTTGCAGGCAATTACAACTGAGCTATATCGCTAATGCTAATGGGTTTAGCCTGTAAACCCCCCGGACTCACTGGTGTGTCCATACCTCATTCTCACTTTTCCAGCTAAACATACTTTCCTACTTGCTTTCCCATCGTTCATAGTAGCAAGTAAAGAATATGGTGTTGGTTTGTTTGCGTGATCTTTGTTTATGACTGTGTACAGATGTCATCTGATCTAAAAAAAAAAAAAAAAGATTATTTAGTCAGAGGATAAAAAAATACTGATGAGCTGCTAAGTGAGTCATGCTGATAATCCTGTAATAGCAATTCGCAGCCAGGGGTGTTGGGTCGGATTTGACAGGTAATCAAATGACATTGTGGACATCGTGCCATTGGGAGTGGCAGGAGCCAGCAGCCAATTAGGAGCGAGAGATGGTGCAAACAAAGCAAAATGGAGTGTGTAAGGCTGATGGAAAAAAAGATTCAGAATTGATGGAGTATTCACCACACGGACCAGCCTTCGCTCCCCATGTGCATCAATGAGCCTTGGCCACCCTTTACCCTGTCGCCGGTTCGCCACTGTTCTTTCCTTGGATCACTTTTAATAGATACTGACCACTGCAGACCAGGAACACCCCACAAGAGCTGCTAGCCATCACAATTTGTCCCTTTTTGGCCAAATCCTTACACTTGTACATTTTTCCTGCTCCTAACACATCAACTTTGAGGACAAAATGTTGCACTTGCTGCCTAATATATCCCACCCACTAACAGGTGCCATGATGAGGAGATCATCAGTCTTATTCACTTCACCTCTCACTGGTCAGGATGTTATGCCTGATTGGTGTATAATAATAAATTGAAAGGTCATGAAGAAAAAATGACAAGTGTTATGTTGTTTTTTCTCGAAAGAGAGAGAGAGAGAGAGAGAAAGAAAAGGTCATTTCATGGACCTTTGACAACAGTAAGTAATTAGACAAAAGTATAAAAAGATTATATATATATATATATATATATATATATATATATATATATATATATATATATATATATAATAAGTTCATGAGTTCAGATTGCTGTGCTATTAGAGGAATAAAATACAGCATCTAGCTGTTGATTGTTTTCTTTACATAACGTGTCCATAATTCTAATTTATGAGATTGTCCTTAATTGCTCGTGTGGAGTCTGTACCATTTTATCCTCGCTCTAACTTATGTGTCATCTGTTTATGATGACAAAGTTCACCAATCGAGCAAAACTAAAGAAGGTATGAGTCAGAGACCCTCAGGTTTTTATAGGCTTCATCTTCGACGCTACTCAACCACTCTACCCTCAGATTAAGGCAAGTGTCCAAGTTATAGTGGAAACACATCACATTACATTAAAGGGCTCATTTAGAGGTCTCCATTTAGAGGAGAGAATCATTTAGTACTTTTTTAAAATCGTTAATGGCTGAAAATGATTCCACCTGAAAAATACAACCTGACTGTCACAATAACACTCAATGGGCTTTTTTTTTGGTTCCAGAGCTGATGACTAATCCCCAACCATTACACACTTTACCCCATCAAAAGAGAAGACAAAATAGTGCTGGTCCGGAGCCAAGAACTGATGACATCAGCAGCTCGGAGAAGGAAATAGCCACTTTCCTGGCAATTACAGCTAAGCTATATTCTTAATACTAATGGGGTTAGCTTTTAAACTCCACTGTTACAGGATAATTCATACAATAGTAATATTAATAATAATAATTTATAATTTGATTGTATATATGTTCAGATGCAAACTAATTGCCAGAAAGACTTTTATTTATTTATTTATTCATTCATTCATTCATTCATTCATTCATTCATTCATTCATACACTGTTCTTTAAGACATTTCTACATCATGTTGCAGAATGCTTTAGATGCTTATGGAAACTCCTGGAAAAGCTTTACAATCTCAATAAATATAGTACGTGGAAAAAAGTTATTTTTGTTATTTCTAAAACTTTCAATAAAGAAAATTAGCCGTTCATTTGCATCGATGAAACAGACCCAATTTAACACGAAGTAAGAATGTATTAACTCTTCCTCCAGGAGATGTCTATGTTATGTTTATGTCACCCAGAAGCTACCCAGTCTGAGTTTTGGTAAACCACAGGCTGTGAGATATTCTGTCTTTAAAACCCACTGAAGCACTGAAGCTATCTGATCATCTGTTATCTGATTGTAAAACAAGCATGCATAAATTCCACAATCATTATCCTTATTCATTGGTTTCACCTTCGGCGTATCTGGGAGATCAGACTCACGTCTCCTCGGAGTGTGTGTCCGTTTGAGCGTAGCATTTTAACAACCGTGGAAAAAAATTAATGCTTTGTTCATTGTTAAAAAGAAATCCAGATCAGTGTCCAGGTAATGAAATAATTACAGCAAAGACAAAAGTACAAGAAATGACAATAAAACTTCAAATCATCAAAAAAGTTAATAATCGTAATTGTTAGCTAGAAGCACAAACTAAAATATAGGTTTTGGGTCAAGATCTTATTTCATCTTGTGAATCAGATCAGTTCATTTATTTGAGTATAGACGCATTTAGCTGGAGAGTTCTGTTCATCACATGTTTTTAAGGTTATGACATACACCGATCAGGCATAACATTCAAAGCAGTGAGAGGTGAAGTGAATAAGACTGATGATCTCCACATCATGGCACCTGTTAGTGGGTGGGATATATTAGGCAGCAAGTCAACATTTTATCCTCAAAGTTGATGTTAGAAGCAGGAAAAATGGACAAGTGTAAGGATTTGAGCGAGTTTGACGAAGGGCCAAATTGTGATGGCTAGACCACTGGATCAGAGTATCTCCAAAACTGCAGCTCTTGTGGGGTGTTCCCGGTCTGCAGGGGTCAGTATCTATCAGAAGTGGCCCAAGGAAGGAACAGTGTTAAACCGGTGACAGGGTCATGGGTGGCCAAGGATGCATGTGGGGAGCGAAGGCTGGCCCGTGTGATCCGATCCAACAGACGAGCTACTGTTGCTCAAATTGCTGAAGAAGTTAATGCTAGTTCTGAAAGAAAGGGGCCAGAATACACAGTGCAGGATGGGTCATGGCTGTATTGGCAGCAAAAGGGGGACCAACACAATATCAGGCAGGTGGTCATAATGTTAAGCCTGGTGAGTATAAGCTGGGGCGTTTTTAAACCTGTAGTTTCATATCTGGACATTTTTTCTTAGGTTCGGTTCTCTTTCACATGGCATACTGAAATGCATTTAGTCTCATTGTTCAGAATGCGTGCATTTGTGTCCTAGCGTCCCACTTGTAGCGCTCATCCATCACAATGGATAGTCAGCAGCTTCACACTTATTGTGGCTTTGTGTAGATGTTATAATTTAGCAGTTTGAACAGGAATCGAGGTTTCACCGAGATAAAAATGTTTCAGCCATTAGATTCAGTTTAAAATGAATAAGGGTGCTTTATTTTTAAATTTTTCCATGATGTACTCACCCACAGATCACCCACAGATCTATCAGACACGTTAACCCACGATTCCTGTTGCACAGCATTAGCTAACTAAGCAGTTCTCATCATGCATTTCTATACTGCTTGGTTCACTGGTCAGTTCTTATTGGTTGTTTGCGAGGGTTTTGGTGCAGATCCGAGTGTGAATGTTGTGCTCCGATATGTGTAAACGCACTGAAACAAAGGACACCAGGTCCCGTTAATCATTGTTTAAGTCATAATAAAATACTAACTTATGATTGTATTATTACTCACTGAGAAATAACAGAGGTTTTAACGTTCGTCTTTTGGTTGATCCTGTTAGGGGTCGCCCCATCGGATCACTGATCTGCATATTTGATTTGGCATAGGATTTAAAGCGGATGCCCTTCCTGTGTTATATTCAGGCTTGGAGAATGCTCTGACATGGAAACAAACCCTGTTTGCAGCCGTGAGAGCTTTCTCTATGAGTTATAAGTTAGTCTCTACAGTATGCACAAAATAATTTGAAGGGAGGACTGCTTCTTTGCAACAATGGAAAAAAAAGGTGTCTGGTTAAAAGCAGTTAATTGACACATAATCCATTCTTGTAAGTAAAATCATACAGAATCGAATTCTTCATATTTGCTTACAGTACCTTGACGTGTTTAATATTAGTTCTAGTAGATTGTTTCCTTGTATTGATGAAAATTCACTCCTTGGTTTGGATACATTTCTGACTCATCCACCATCTTCTTTTTAGTTTTACTTTTCTCCAATGCCCAAGCTGTAGTAGACGCGTGAACGCAGTGGAGTGTCATTTTTGACACCTTGGGCCTGAGATGTGTGAAATTCCTCAGGTACACAAAGCTACGCACATGGCGCTCAGCTGCAGGTGAAAAGTGTAAAGGTGGCAATGGATCTGACAAGCTTTCCTTGCAAGAAGCTATGTGGGAGATGTTTAATGGAGAAGCACAAGTTTCCTTCCATAGACCGATTCCTTCCATAGTTCGCTAGCCTTAAGTGCAAATCAATAGGTATAAAGATGCATATAAAGTCATATATTCATATATATATATAGTATTTACATAAAAAGGAGGGCAAGATCATATGGAAACAACTCAACACACAACTCAACACATTTTAGTTTTCCTTACAGTTAAAGACTAGCTTAATGCATCAGTCAATGAAGGTTTATTAGAGCTGTGTAAAAACGTGTGTACTTATCAGTGATGCAACCAAGCCAATCCTCAGTATCAATATCGGCCCAATATTAGCCTGGACACTTAGAATTCAATCAGTCTCCATACCATCTACTATCCACTGTATGCTGTGGATAATAAACTAATGCACATGATGTCGGTTTACACAGAAGAGCACAGACGAAAACAAATTACCCTAAGCTACTTTGCTATCACACCTGCGATGTTTTGCATAACTTTGCAACAGAAGCCTTGCTAAAAGCCTGGTCTGTGGATGTGTCTGATTTGTATTTCTTGTCTTTATGCAAAGCCATGCATCTTCCTTAGGATCGTTCTCATTATAAGCACTTCATTAGCTCAAACGTGCATCGCACATTCGCTTTCCTTTAAATCCAAAAAGTTATGGGTTCATATTAGATTTATAACATGTGCCATGACATCACCTCGGACTAGACTTTTTAACAGGCAAGCTCTCATAATGGAATGTGCTCATCAGTGTGACCCAAACACCTCAGAGAAGGCAATAATTACCATCAACTTGCTACTTGAGAGCAACTTGTTGTGTTAATAGCCAGGATTTAATAAGCGAGCCAACTGTTTTATCAACCAGTTGACGGGAGATGCATGCGACCGTGCCATTCTATAAATAACACAGTTGAAGATAATTAAGACTATGATGCTTCACCTCGCGATTGGAAACTGGAATTGAAATCCTTTGAGTTCCTTTGCTTTAGCAAACAATTGTGATCTCATGATCATTTTTAAATGAACGTAAGCACATAGAAATGATTAGAACGCAGCATGTCATCAGACCGTCTAATTTCCCCCGACAAACAGGTTCTCCATAGAAAAGCCATTTCTCTGGTGTACTATTCATGATCAGAGCACATCAATTCAAAAAGTCTGACAAAGTAAGAGCAGAAATATCGATTGTCGGTGCGGGCAAGTTTACTGCGGTCTGCAAGATATTGGTGAAGTGGATAGACAGGTCATGGGCATGTGGACAGAAGCAGACAGGTCATGGTCATGTGGATTTATTCGGAGTTGAGTTTTTCCTCGAATGGATACAGACACAGTGACAGCACTGGGAATACGTACATGATTTCTTTCAAAGCTAGGCCATGAATAAGCACTAATAAAACATGACTGATCATTCCCATCCTCAGAGATAATATATATACAGTAAAGTATTGAAAAATCTAGTTTTCAGCTTACATCCCTAGTGTATACTTCACTTACTAAGATCTTTCTACTGGATGAGCCTGTGTTGTTGGGCTCTTACAATTTTATTAATATCTGATTAACTGAATTCACTGGAAACCATGGAAAAAACAGAACTGTCAATGATTCCCAAGAAGACATAAACCCTCCATAGACCCTCCAGCAAGACAAGACAAGCCCCAGGAACTATAAAAGTAGGCACATGATTCCAGAGATAATGGGATACACAGCTCTTACAGTATTAATATGTTAGGGTTATTTCCAAACCAGAAATAAGCATATTATTAATAGAATATAGTAAGTCTGCTTTCTTACAGAGCCCCCTGGTGGCTCGGGGGTCCTAAGCACCCTTAAACGTCCTTGAAGCTTGAAGCCACCATGGTTCTGATCAGCATCGGATGACTCTATGAAATGTTTGTGGTGGATGAAGGTGGAATTTTTTTGTGCAAACCCAAATGAAGCAAGGAAAATGGAGATAATGGAGAAAGGTACTGGTTCTGTCCATTACATTTCTGTCCATTAAAAGTTCATATTTTTTTCATCAGTTTTTAATCATCTCGGACCAAGGCAACCTGCTCTGTAATCACAGTTCACTGAAAAATCGGTGGCCTCAGGAAACCCTCTAAATGAGGATGTTTTCTAGACCTTGGATTATTTACAGCTCCTACATTCCTGTTAATGTACACATGTAGATGTTTATTATAGATTTTAGGTGCAGCACCCCTGGAACAGAGAGGGTTAAGGGCCTTACTCAAGGGCCCAACAGAAGCAGCTTGGTAGTGATGGGGCTTGAACCCCGATCTTTCCATCAAGAACCCAGAGCCTTAATCACTTGAGCTACCACCACGCTTCACCTTTAAAAATAAAAGAATGGAAAAAAAAAGTAAATAAAATCTAAATACAGTAAATATTACAAAGATTTAAAGATTTCATCACAGACATTTTGATTTTTAGTCTTATTTCTGTTTTGCTAGATCATGTAGCTATCCAAAACATCAAATCTTGACATACACTGCATCAGGAGATGACACTTAGCAAGCTTTTAGACATCTTTAGTGATTACATGTACCTCTGTGTTTATTATCTCCCTCCACAATGATCTGCGCAGAAATCCTAGCCAGTATAAAACTAAATAAATAAATAAAAACATTTCCATATCATTTTGGTTCAGCCAAAATTCAGCCACAGTGACATCAGACCGGTTTTCCCAGACCACCAAACACTTATTCTCAGAAAGACCTGGCTCTCCTACTGTAAAATGTGAACGGTCATTTGAATTACACCTCTCTCTATTCACTTTGACCCTTTCATTGGCCTAATAACAGCATTTCTAACACACTTCGCCCGCTGAAATCTTGCTGAAGCACATCTTAAGAATGAATGTATGACATAAGATTGCAAATGTTTTTGTAGTGGCTGCTTTTCCCCAAAATAACTTTTTATTACTGGCTATGGTCGAGCTAGTTCTTCATGTCTGACCTCTGCTGATAAGGGTTTAACTTGGCAGACTTGACAAACTACAGGACTGTGTGGCACTGAGAATACAGAAACCAAAAAGTGAATGCATTACATCCTTGTGTCAAGTACGTGACTTTCTTTTTAAGTCACACACAACCTAACTAGGAATAAATCTGTGATAGGTCAGGCATAACATTATGACCACTGACAGGTGAAGCGAATAAGACTGATGATCGCCTCATCATGGCACCTGTTAGTGGGTGGGATATATTAGGCAGCAAGTCAACATTTTTGTTCTCAAATTTGATGTGTTAGAAGCAGGAAAAATGGACAAGTGTAAGGATTTGAGCGAGTTTGATGAAGGGCCAAATTGTGATGGCTAGACCACTGGATCAGAGCATCTCCAAAACTGCAGCTCTTGTGGGATGTTCCCGGTCTGCAGTGGTCAGTATCTATCAAAAGTGGTCCCAGGATGGAACAGTGGTGAACCGGCGACAGGGTCATGGACGGCCAAGGCTCATTGATGCACGTGGGGAGCGAAGGCTGGCTGAAGAACTTAATGCTAGTTCTGATAGAAAGGGTTCAGAATACACAGTGCAGGACGGGTCAGGGCTAGTTCACAGCAAAAGGGGGACCAACACAATATTAGGCAGGTGGTCATAATGTTATGCCTGATTGGTGTATGTCCCACCAGTACAGCTGCCACTGCTGGGCCCCTGAGCAAGGCCCTTAACCCTCCGTGCTCCTGCATAACGGCTGTCCCTGCGCTCTGACCTCCAAATTTAGGATACACAAAAGAAAGAATTTCTCTGTGCTGTAATGTATATGTGTATATATTCTTCTTAATCATTAGTTGTACAGATAGTGGAGATTATCACCCGGTGTTATAAAGAATAGGGATCTAAATGGTCATGGAATTATATACCAAGTTAGAAACTTCATAAAGACATGCGCATAAGAGTGGATACGACAGAGTAAAGACAAAATGGAAAATCAGACGTAGTGAGGCGGAGCGAACGTTTTGTCTTGTGGGGAGAGAAACCGAGAGAGAGAGAGAGAGAGAGAGAGAGAGCTGCACGCCGTGACAAAGGAGAGGTTCGGGTGGGTGCGCTGAGCCTCAAGGCTGCGGCCACACTCAGATCTTTGTTGTTTTCTCCATGTGCGAGACGAGGCAGAGCGCTTTTCCTGACAGGGGAGGGGGGGATTAGTGTTCCATGCCTCCGTCTCCAGCTGCACACAAGACCAGCGCCACAGGAGTGCTCCTAAACACTGCCCGAAAGAGCGAGAGACACAGAAAGAAAGGGAGTGGTGGGAGATGTACGGCTTCTCAGACACTGAGGAATGTTGTGAGCTGCGTAAGCTTTCCAAACAAACACCACTGCGCTCCACCTCCCCTCTCCTCTCTCCCCCACGGCACACATGGCTCTGCTTGTCCTCGTCAGTGTGCTCGTGACGTTCAGCACTACAGCAGGACAGGATGGGCTCTCCTCATTAATATTTGTCTCTGTATACCTCTGGTCTGTTTATCATGTAGATATTAGGTCACACTATCACTCTCTCTCTTTCTCTCTCTCTCTCTATTTCTCAGCTCCAAGGAGAGAGAGGGAGAGGTGACTCACATTTGAACTTTCAGAGCCATGAGCTCTGTCAAGTCTCCACAGACAAGACAAGGTTTCAGTGTCTTAACCTGAGTGATTTGGACTGTCAGCAAAGGAACAGGTGCGGCTAACACAAATGTCCACACACACACACACACACGTGACGTCCTCGTACGACTTCTCCGACACCGGACATACAGATCCATCCAAAATGAATTTCATAAGACGATTAATCAGAATGTTGTCACGGAGGATTTCTCCATGAAAACACTCCCCAAATCCGGGAAGACGACTTTTAACACGAATAACAGAGTTCTGAGGAACTGATTGAATAAATAAATGTTAGGAAATGTTCTCTCAATAATGGATCGCCATCTGGTGGTGAGTTGAGAGAATTACAGCTGAGAAATCCAATATCACGCGTGTCCAGTGTGGGTGCAGGTTTTCAATCCAAGCAAGCACCGAGTCTATTAAAAGCCATGATGAACTAATTAAACAGGTAGAATAAGATGTGACTCCAACAGCAAATCTTTTATTAGAATAAGACTTCCATACATCATAGACCAATGCTTTTGATTGCTAGATTTAGACCGTATACCGTCACTGGACTACAACACCCATAAGCCTCTTGCATGTCACGTGACCCTTCACTAATCACTCACACCTCTTCTGCATTTCCCCCTAATAAGCAACCCTATTTAAGTTGCTGTGTTTCAGCATCCTTTGGTCATGCGTTTATTCTTGTGACGGTTTGTTTAGTTGCTTAACCTTATAAAGTCTTCCTCCTAGTCTGTATGATTAGCTGTTTTGGTTTATACTTACTGAATAAAGTCTGCACTTGTATCCGTTGCTATACAACGTCCTGACTTTGTGTGATAAAATCTAAAACACTATCAGGTCTCAAAGGCGCAAAAAGTACAGGAGAGTTTATCCAAAGGAAGGGGGTGAGCTATTCAAGATTTGGGGGGGCGTGTCCAATTTGCATATATGTAGCATATGGATTTTTAATGAGGATAAAACTGTCTTTTCTCCACCAGTTATATTCTTCTTTAATGACATATCAACCATTTTATTAATTTAATGACTCCACCAGCCATTTCACACCGCCATTATCTTGTTATACATGTCATTTACCTGGAATATACCTGGAATTGTCCCCTTAACACAGTAATTAAGATACAGATGAGTTGGTCCTTAATTGGTTTTAATTGATTTGATTAAACTGAAGGTTTAAATGTAAGCAGCACATACAGTAAATGGAGGATATATTTACGAGTTGAGGTTCTCATATCTTCTGTAGGTCTTCTGCACATTAGCTTTCGAACTGCTTTCTTAAGCCGTAAAGACAGCAGTAATGTGGAGTGATGTTCAGCTCACTGGAAAAGACCAGTCGAGTGGATTTTAAAGCGGGACGCCAGTCTTGCCATCTGGAAAAAATCCGGAGAGAACCACTTCAGAGCACACCTCATTTACGCAGTAATGTGCAATGTGGAAAGTACTATTCAGGCTTAAGCTGGTGTTTTATGCAAAACAGATTAGGACCATTTAGCAAGTAAAATACTATCTGGGTTTTTCTATCTACAGACTGCATCGTATGCATGACAGTTGACGAGTGGTGATGTATGCGTCTTAGTCAGTGGTTAGAGATCTGAAACAAAATCACTTCAATATCTCAAAGCATCTCAGTGTTTAAATAAAGGCTAGATGGTGGCTTTTGAGGAGAGATGATGCGTTATGAAGTAATGAAGTGGGACTGTTTATAGCTCATTGTGAGCTTGATAGGTGTTGCACAAACAGAATGTATGAAGATTGAAATGAGGTATCAACACTATTGTTAAAAATAAAAATAAATCCACAGCTCTGGCTTCATGTGTCTTCGTGGATACATGCGGTCAACTTCACCTTCTCTGGTTGGAGGAGAACTAGCACGTAGGTGGGATTTGAACAAATTTAGAGTAGATGGAGTATAAAGAAATACATGTACAACTCACAGGTGAAAATATTCTGAGACACAGATGCTGCCTGAAAGAACATCTTCCAACACCTACCGTATGATGCGATATGTACTAATTGGCAGACAAAAAGAGGATAGATTGGGTGCAAAGTACAACATTGCAGATGATACAGATGAAATAACACACCCCAGTGCAAACTGGTTTTCACAGATCTCTGTCACGTCTCCAGTGGAACAGAGGGTGATTTTATTTATTTTATTTTTTTGAGCAACTTTGCCTTGATACTGAGGCTATTCTGTCTGAGAGAAGAGACATTTATTATTAAAGATCCAAATATATTTCAGTGAATCAAATGAATAGATCCTTATAGTGGTCTGCCTTGCATAGGCAGGAGATTTTCGGCACTCGGTTTGGATCGAACCACAGGGAATAGATGCAGTCAAGGGGAAAGTAGAGAAAAGGAGTCACTACTTATACTGCTAGTGCATGCATACTTACACAAGCCCCATGTTAACCTTTGACCTTAGACAAGCACAGGTATGTCCAGATTCCTCACAGACCTGTATTCTCAAACTATTCATGAAGTTCCATGTAGACCCTACATGCTATAAAATATTTGTATGCTCTAAGAAGCATCTAGAAATGACCGGACTAATAATAATTTTTGCCCTTTAGCAGGTGTTTGCCCTTTAACAAGATATACAGTATGAGATGAATTTAATAAATATTAGGCTTTCTTATGGCAAGCAGAAGTCATCAAGTGAATTCAAGCCATCAGTTGAACCAAATGAGAACTCACATCAGTTACAGACAGGTGAGGCGTTAAATTAATAATCTGTGGCTCTGTTAAACATGTAGCTGATGTGGTTTGTCCCATTAGAAGGAAAAGTAACTGCAAATCAATACACGTTACAAGTATGCAATACAATAATAACTTCTTTTGTCTGATCATCCTACAATGAAAGCTTGATGGGAGTCGTCTCGACAGACTCCGCCCACATCAGCAGGACATCAGGGCTCTCTGAATAGTTTAATCATGATAAAAGCAATGCAAGAAGTCATCTGTTCAGTCATCAGACAAATCTCTCTCTCTCTCTCTCTCTCTTGCTCTCTCTCTAATTCTGACTCTAAACTGTCTACAAAACTGTTTAATAGTTATTGGGAGACCTCTTGAGGCAAAACTAAGTATTACAATTAGCAGTTCAGACAAAGTAAGCAAAAACAGTGTCACATTTTCGTAGTTGAAGTGAACAGATGCAAAAATTTATTGTGCTTTTGTTCTTCATTAACAAATTACAACACGTCACTGTTTTTTGATTTGTTTTTTATTCTCCTTTCCTTTCTATCTTGATGCTTTGGCAATATACATTATATTGTCGAAAGTTTTTTGGACGTCTGCCTTTACATGCACATGAATGTACACAAGGTTTACGAGTGTGTTTATAGGAATTTTTGACCATTCCTTTCTAGAAGCACATTTGTGAGGTCAGACACTGATGTGGGACGAGAAGGCCTGGCTCACAGTCTCTGCTCTAATTCATCCCAAAGGTGTTCTGTGGGGTTGAGGTCAGGACTCTGTGCAGGCCAGTCAAGTTCCTCCACACCAAACTCACTCATCCATGTCTTTATGGACCTTGCTTTGTGTACTGGTGTGCAGTCATGTTGGAGCAGGAAGGGGTCATCCCCAAACTGTTCCCACAAAGAGCATGAAGTTGTCCAAAATGTCTTGGTATAAAGCTGAAGCATTAAGAGTTCCTTTCACTGGAACTAAGGGGCCGAGTCCAGCCCCTGAAAAACAACACCTGAATTCAATGATTCGGAGGGGTGTCCTAAACTCATAACTAAACCACTGCAGATATTTTACTAATTACACAGCATGTCTGAAAAGTCAGGAATCAGTGTCAATATATTGATCTGAATATGGTGAGCACAATCAATATGGTATCAACTCTATTCTTCCAAAAGATAGAAGTGGAAACATCCAGGAAGAGACCAGTCCTATCAGTGTTTACATTTCTGGTATTTGGCAGACATCCAGAGCAACCTACATTTTATCTCATTGTATACAACTGAGCATTAAGGGCCTTGCTTAGGAGCTCAAGAGTGGCAGCTTGGTGGACCTGGGATTCAAACTCACAACCGTTTGATCAGTAGACCAACGACATAACCACTAAACTACTACAGGTAGAAATGTTTTACGCTATGTCGGTGTCAAAAAAACGTTGTATTGATTTGCAGTCACACTTTCCTCTAAGGAAGAAAGCAGACCCAAACAGTGGCAGAGAAAATGCCCCAACAGCATAAAATGACCAGTTTTTTTTCATTAATTTTTAATCAAAATTATACTTATGTTATACACCGATCAGCCGTAACATTATGAGCAGTGAGAGGCGCAGTGAATTAGACTGATGATCTCCTTATCATGGCACCTGTTAGTGGGTGGGATATATTAGGCAGCAAGTAAACATTTTGTCCTGAATGTTGATGTTAGAAGCAGGAAAAATGGACAAGCGTAAGGATTTGAGCGAGTTTGACCAAAAGGGCCAAATTGTGATGGCTAGACCACTGGATCAGAGCATCTCCAAAACTGCAGCTCTTGTGGGGTGTTCCCGGTCTGCAGTGGTCAGTATCTATGAAAAATATCCTTTAAGTCCTGTAAGTTGTGTGGTGTGACCCATAGAGGCCTCAACTCGCAACTTACAGGACTTAAATGATCTGCTGTTAACGTCTTGGTACCAGATACCCCAGCACACCTTCAGGGATCTAGTGGAGTCCATGTCTTGACGGGTCAGGGATGTTTTGGCAGCAAACAGGGGATTGACACAATATTAGGCAGGTGGTCATAAAGTTATGCCTGATCAGTGTATATAATTAGAAATTAACAAATATAAATTGTTATTTGTTGGATCATATGACTTCTTAGAGGGTTAAGTCTAACTCCTGAACATGTCAGTATTATAGTGATGATGTAATGTAGTAATGTAGTAATGATGATGATGATGATGAACTTGTCCCAGCATGCTGAATAGTATTTAAATATTATTTATTTGAAATCCATTTTGTCTGCATTTAGCTCTCTAGAGATCATAATAGTTGAAAATAGAAAGGTTCTTTGAAATCAGTACGTTAGTCTGTGGGTGCTTTTAGTACCCGTTCCATTCATATTTTAGGACCTTTGCAATAAGGTACATAAAGACATCTTAAAAGCTCCACAGGAGTGACAAGCATTCACTAAAACTACTAAAGAAGTAGTACTGTACTGAAGAGGTGTACAGTTTTGACAAGTGATTTTGGATACACATTACTCTTCACATCTTTTGAAAGATCATGATTCTATTTGGAAACTTTCCAGATGGCCAAGTACAACTGTTGTGGGTTTATCTTATAACATAATTAGAACAATTCAATCATTTTCATGTTTTTCTTCTAAAAGTGTAGTCTGTGCTACTAGTTAATGTTCTCTGACTTTTATACTGGGACTGAGACTGTGAAGGCAGCAACCAAACACTAAAATCTGGATTTCAAAGCAAAAGCTCCTCATTATCTCATCTATCAGTATTAAAAGCAAAAAAAAAAACAATAGGATATAGACTAATCAGCTATTACAAAAATACACACTCTACTGAATATAACCTAATATTTTAGACACCGTTAAAAATCTATGCTGCATTATTAAATTTCCCTGTTTAAAAAAATTCTTTCTGTATAATATACAGTATATAACCTGACCATATATAATGGCTGGTCAGGTTATATGAATTGGAATCAGTAGCCTAACCACGAGGAACATTTTTTTATTTTTACTTTCATTATGGTCAGCTTGGTTGATATGGCTTGGCTTCACTGTGCCCAGTGCGCGTTGACTGACAGCTGTCAGTCAGTGTTGAGGCGTTGCTTAAGGAAATCCCTGCGTTCTCGGAAACAAAGAGATTTTGCTAAACGGCAGGACTAAAAACGATAATCCTAGTTACACGATTCAAATCAGATTCCAGATTCTGAAGCTGAATTCTGGGCTTGCAATAAAGCGTCCATTATATTTTTTTATTTTTTATTTTTTTTGTTGCCTGATAATAATAATAATAATAATAATAATAATAATAATAATAATATGATGATGATGATGACGATGATGATGATGATGATTATTATTATTATTATTATTATTATTATTATTATCTTCAATACGTTGCACAGCAACGGGTAAGAGGGTTGCCAAAGACTCTTGCGTCAAGTAGATATTGATTAGCAAACATGGCGTGTCTTGTTCTCGGGAAAACCCCACTTCACATCCACCTGATGGCAGCATCAGGCAGCCCCTTCAAATGGGTGCGTGGGAGTTCCCCTCTCCCATCTTCATGGCTCATGGCTCTCCCGATTTCTCTCTCTCTCTCTCTCTCTCTCTAGCCCCCTCCCCATCCGCTCCCTCTATCCTCCCCCACATCACGGCAGCAGCAGCGGCAGCAGCAGCAGCATCCTCAGCTCAGCCTCAGCATCAGCATCCACCCTTTTCTAGTTTAGCTCGACTCTTTAGCTGGATAGTGGCGTAGTCCTGTCCAGCGGCGTTGCTGAGAGCCGGACAGAGTGTCCAAGGTGATGCCACTGCAGCACCCGCAGCTCGCCACCGCGCCAGCACACCGAGCCTAAGCCGCTTCCTCTGCGAGGAGGGACAATAACCGTTTTCCCGGAGACATCAGCCGCACAGGAAGATGTCTAACGCCGACATGGTCCTCAACGCCACCGATCGGGTAGTGAAATGTAAGTGTTGTTTCAGCACTGTGTGTGCGTTTCGATCTGCGATTGAAAATGCGTGTTCTGGCGAGCGACGGGGGCGTCGTTTCCAATCCGATCGGCCGCGCCATACGCGCGTTGGATGATGCATATGTCTGATAATGGCATTTTTTCTGATCGGCTTATGTTCGTGGGCGCCGAAAGGGAGTCAGATTATTAGCAGTGTGCGGAGGGATTCGAGTTGCAGGATGTGTAGTTTTGTCTGATCTAATTTACTGCACAGTAAAGGGTGAGGAACGATGGCTGGCTGGCTGGATGTTTGGATGGATGGATGGATGAGGCAGGCACTTTCTGTGGAGGCGGTGATGCAGCAGGATTGCGTTTGGCACGATGGTAGAGGGCGAATGCTGGCTCTACACACACTCCATCGTGTGCACAGAGATCAAATTTCTTTCCACTGGTACAAGTGTTTGATAATCTTGAACAGGGGTGGGAGGGGGGATTCCAGCTTGAGGGTCATGTGACCCCAAAAAGCTGCCTTCATATAAACGGTGGGTTATGAAATAACAGGCTTATGCACCCTGTAAACATAATACAGCCTGAATCTGGTTGGTTGGGTGTGTGTTACACAATTCCCTTGTGTACAAATGATGTGTTTGTTTAAATGCACTGTGTGTGCACTGATGATTGTGTAATATTTCTTAGATCTAGACCGCTAGACCAATTATTATAATAGTCGTTTTTAGAATGAAACTGCAATGTAGAGCAAAATTTCATTTGGCATTTAAGCTCATGGCACACTTGCCAATATTTTGGAAAACTGAGGTTCATCTGTTATGTTTTATGAGCCAAATATTCTAGTGTTAATTGAGCCTTGTACTGCCAAAAATAAATTGGCACTGACCTGCAGATGGACCTTAAGCATATTCTAAAACATGCAGCAATGCACCAAGAGGGACACCTTTAAATTTGTCCTTTAATGCTGACAAAAGCACATACTAATTTCATATTTTGCATTATATTTAAGACAGGAGACATGATGATTATCAAAAAGGAACCCGAGGAGCCTGTTCAGCAAAATCCCAGCCTCCTGATTGGTTCACTTGAGTTTTGGCTCTGCTTTGGCACAGCCTGCTCGTTACACCTGCATCTGTTCCTCAGTCAGATATACCGTCTAGTTTGCTTCAATCCTATTCAAATGACACTAACAACATTCTGTTTTTTATCATAGTTTCCATGCCTGTAACTTAACGTCGCTGATGTAAAGATTTCAGTCCACTGCTTTGTAGCTGAAGTTCATCTACTATTAATAGCAAAAATCAATCATTTTGTTTCATTGTTATGGTTTGTGAGACTGTGGAGAAAGGAAACAATAAGAAATCCATTCAGGAAGCCAAAGTAACCTTAACAAGCCTTATTTGTAGAGACACAGTCACTAACAGTAGTGAGTCATGGTGGCCTGCACCCACACACAGACCTCAGGACATTCACTCAGCACAGCTTAACAGAACGTCCACACAGTGACCATGACAGGCCACTGACTGTTTCCTCCCTGCACGCCTTACAGCTGGATCGGTGGGAATGCACTATTGTAGATCGGTCTCACCAACAGACTGAGTGTGTGTGCTGACACACTCCTGAACTCACCTCAATACACAGCTCCATGATGCTTTGTGGATAATTGAAAGATTTTATCATGAGCCACTGTATCAATAATAACTCTCTGTAACAACCTCTGTGATTAAGACAATCGAAAAGAATTCCCTAGTCGACAGACATCATAAAGATATATAATGATCTGTGCAATACCACTTTTGATGTATTCTTTTAACCTATATGTTTGTTTTTGGCTTGTGCAGTCAGTCGCTAGTTAATAAGCTTTTATTCTCAGGGGAGCTCTGCAGCTGTCCTTTGGAATATAGGATAATGAGTGTTTTTTTTTTCATTGTTTTTCATAAATACATTCCGAATGTTTACAATCTACAGATCTCGGATGAATCAGTACCACACAATGGCTTTATGTCTGAGCATATATACACAACCAGTGTATACCAACCAATTTTCATTTTTTTAATAAAAGTCCATTGGAATCCAGTATAATAAAAGTTCACTGGAATCACAGAGTATTTATATTAAAAATAGGACTGTATTATGATGTGGTCACTTATTGGTTAAGCTGATTGGAAGGTTGTGAGTTCAAATCCCAGGTACCCCAAAGTGCCACTGCTGGGCCCCTATAAGCAAGGCTCTCAGACGCTTAGTTGTATAAAATGAGATAAAATGTAAGTCACTCTGGATATTAGTGTCTGCCAAATGATGTGAGAAATGGTAGAGAGGCCTATCAAATAGCATGAAAGCTGTTATAGTTAGTATTTATTGAGTAGTGTTTATTAGTTAGTATTTAATTATTGTAGTTTTATGACAAAGTGACTGAAAAGTAACATGAAAAAAATTGATTAAAATGGGAGTTGATTTATGTAATTAATTAATCTAAAGCTAAATAACATATTAACCGGTTATTGGTTATTAGCTTAATACTGCCAACTTCAATCTAATCAGTATAAGGTTGACCCTGTATAATTGGATCCGATATTTGGATTGGATATATATATATATATACACTATATTGCCAAAAGTATTCGCTCACCCATCCAAATAATCAGAATCAGGTGTTCCAATCACTTCCATGGCCACAGGTGTATAAAATCAAGCACCTAGGCATGCGGACTGTTTTTACAAACATTTGTGAAAGAATGGGTCGCTCTCAGGAGCTCAGTGAATTCCAGCGTGGAACTGTGATAGGATGCCACCTGTGCAACAAATCCAGTCGTAAAATTTCCTCGCTCCTAAATATTCCACAGTCAACTGTCAGCTGTATTATAAGAACGTGGAAGTGTTTGGGAACGACAGCAACTCAGCCACGAAGTGGTAGGCCACGTAAACTGACGGAGCGGGGTCAGCGGATGCTGAGGCGCATAGTGCGAAGAGGTCGCCAACTTTCTGCAGAGTCAATCGCTACAGACCTCCAAACTTCATGTGGCCTTCAGTTTAGCTCAAGAACAGTGTGCAGAGAGCTTCATGGAATGGGTTTCCATGGCCGAGCAGCTGCATCCAAGCCATACGTCACCAAGTGCAATGCAAAGCGTCGGATGCAGTGGTGTAAAGCACGCCGCCACTGGACTCTAGAGCAGTGGAGACGCGTTCTCTGGAGTGACGAATCGCGCTTCTCCATCTGGCAATCTGATGGACCAGTTTGGGTTTGGCAGTTGCCAGGAGAACGGTACTTGTCTGACTGCATTGTGCCAAGTGTAAAGTTTGGTGGAGGGGGGATTATGGTGTGGGGTTGTTTTTCAGGAGCTGGGCTTGGCCCCTTAGTTCCAGTGAAAGGAACTCTGAATGCTTCAGCATACCAAGACATTTTGGACAATTCCATGCTCCCAACTTTGTGGGAACAGTTTGGAGCTGGCCCCTTCCTCTTCCAACATGACTGTGCACCAGTGACCAAAGCAAGGTCCATAAAGACATGGATGACAGAGTCTGGTGTGGATGAACTTGACTGGCCTGACCTCAACCCGATAGAACACCTTTGGGATGAATTAGAGCGGAGACTGAGAGCCAGGCCTTCTCGTCCAACATCAGTGTGTGACCTCACAAATGCGCTTCTGGAAGAATGGTCAAAAATTCCCATAAACACACTCCTAAACCTTGTGGACAGCCTTCCCAGAAGAGTTGAAGCTGTTATAGCTGCAAAGGGTGGACCGACGTCACATTGAACCCTATGGATTAGGAATGGGATGTCACTTAAGTTCATATGCGAGTCAAGGCAGGTGAGCGAATACTTTTGGCAATATAGTGTATATTTATTTATTTATTTATTTATTTATTTATTTATTTATACAGAACATTCAGAATTTAATGTAATGTAATGTCTTTACATTCAGGTGGACATTCAGTTACTCTAAAGGCAGCTAAGATATGTCAGAGGTGACAGTAATATTATTACACCATTTAGGTCATAGGCTGGCTTTACTTGCTCAGCCCTTGTAATAAATGGCCTAGTATGGTGACAGGAGTTTAGTGTGCTGTAGATGCCACTTAGCCACATATTGGAGTCCCAAAGGGTTGTTTCTGAGCAGCCTACTTTACAGAGTTTGATTCTAGGGCATTAACTGTGTTAGTGCTGGCAGGATCTGCTTGATTACTGGAGATATTTACAAGAAAATTCCCTGAAAAACCCAAATGTGTTTTCACGTAACGTATGCAACATTTACTTTGTTTGGATCAAATCTTATTTCTCACCAATGAATGAAAGATGTTTCTTTTTTGCTTTTTCATTTGTTTACCCTCAAATCGAATCCAAGCAAATAGTAAACAAAACAAAAGTGTCCATTTTGCTTCAATTTGTACTAACAGGCCAGTCACTGTAAGCGACTGCTTGATGGTAGAAATAAAATGAACCTAATCAACATAAGAGACGTGTTTGATTTCATGACTACAACATACACCCCTAATAATTAAAGGATTAGAGTATCCTTTAAAGGGTTAAATTATCCTAGGTAGAACGCTATTAGACGTCTTCTTCTTGTCAGACTTGATCAATAGCTTGATGCGTGTCTTGTTCACAAACATCATTCTGACACAACTTGCTTCGAGGCTTTAATGAGTGAAATGGTCTCATGCATTTTTTCTTTCATGACTGTTTTGCCTAATCTAATCTAGGAGATTGAATGGAACTGAATGGTTATGTTCACTCAGTACTCACTCTAATGGCTTATCTAATGTGCTAGGCTCTGACAAACCACCTATTATATGGTGAGCTGTTGTGTGTAAAACACACTATGAGTAATCTGATACTAAATTTGCTGCACACAATAGCCATATAGCAGAACACAGACGAGACACGTCCACGTGTTCGGGGTCTGCTTCCCGCAGGCACCGCCGAGGTGAATGGTGAAGAGGTGAATGGGAAGGTGTAATAGCCGCCTGGGAGGCTGAGAGGGCGAGCAGGGAGCTGGGGTGATCTGCATGCAGGATATACGCTCTCTGGCTTTATTTAGCAGTGCGGGTGAATTATTTAAGCATTGATTTGCAGCAGTGTTTTACTGCACACTGCTCTCTTACATAATGAAGCTTCCCTGAGATCTATGAGATGCATTGGGGGAACGTCAGAAAGAGACGGAGCATAAATGCTGGATGATAGAGAAAAGAATATGGAGACAGAAAGAGATGAGAGATGAGAACTGGATAGTTAGAACACATAAGCTTCAGGGATGAAGCAGGAAAATGGAGAACAAGGCACATAGTGTTGTACGTGTGTTTACAGTGCAGAAACTTACTTATCTTACAGAGGTTAACCCTGAAGCTTGAGTTCTCAAGGAGCAAATCTCATCACCCTCCTGCCCCAGCACCAGACCATCAGATCCAAACAACCACATACAGACTGCAGTCCTCTTAGCGTCCTTGTCTCCAGCATATTGCCTTTTCATGCATGGATTGTGTTTAGTTGAACTGCAAGCTGCCAATTCATGCATGCACGTCTAAATGGATATGCGCTAATGCTAATGTTGTTAACCATTTCAGATCTACATTAAGGGTTGTGTAATGCCATATGCCTTATCAGCCAGGCTAAATTACTACTACATTAAAAAAGCTGAGTTAGTAATAATGAGTTCCACAACAAGCATTAAAATCCTTTAGTTGTTTTGTAAAAGTGTTAAAAAATGAGCTGTCATAACACTCAGCTTACTGTCACAGCCTTACATCCATCTCAGGCACTGTTTTGCTTGTTCGTTCTGCTTTTTTATTCTTAGGACCGCCTGATATGTCAATCGGTTACTGTATGTGTGTACATTTACACAAACTCACACAAATCACGGAGATGCTAATGGTCCTTCCTTAGATGTTTCTTTGCTCATTAAGGATTTTAAGAAGTCACTGGACGTGTTTGTGGAACCATATGATCAACTTTTAGGATCTAAGCAACTGCCTGCCTTGCTTGTCCTGTAGATATGTTTTTGATGGCAGAAAGAACTGGGCTACATTTACATACTGGGGCTTGCTAATTGAGCAAAATATCTGTATTTCATGTGAGAAGTCTACGTCTTTTCTCATCTCTTCCTGATGAAAAAAAAAATGTTTCAAGAAACAAAAACATTCTAAAAAAAAGATTACGAATATCGATTAGCATTGCTAGTTAATGCCGTGTGGTAACATTAGTTTTTACTGACATATATGCTAGCGTTGTTTGCTCTACACTTTTGCCTTTTTGGGTCACTTTCCTCTCATATCAACCCACATTTGTCAGAGCAGATACATCAAAGGAGCCTGGTGGATTTTGGCTCCCAGAAGTGTTAAGGCGTATATCTCGTTCGTTCCTAATGCAATCACAAAACAACAGAAATGAGCCGCAACAGCCAGAGCTAATGTTTCCTCTTATGTCCAGCTGTACAGGATCAGTCTGTGTAGGCCTACACTTGATCCAGCCACAGCTAATGTGTTAGACAGTAAGGAGGTGGTTATGCAACCTGGTTTGCTCAGTTATTTATAATGTCCTATCAACGTGTCTACTTTTCTCTGTTCCCAGAGCTCTATCCTACACCCTGAGGCAGTGTTTGATGTTTGGAAAAACCTAAATTACGTCAGATTATAAATTGTCGAGTTCAGGTGGAGATGATAGTGGAGATGTTAGCTGTCCTCTAGTTTTTTCCCAGAAATAAAAACAGTGGGGGAGGAAATGTTCTACCGCTGTCACAGTTCAGTAGAGAATACAGCTGGGGATGTCTTTTTTAATTGTATTTATGGCGCTTGGCAGACACCCTTATCCAGAACAGTCATAGGAATGTGGTGCTGGACTACAGATCAGAAGGTTGTGAGTTTGAATCTCTTAGTTGTATTAAAATGAGATCAATTTTAAGTTGCTCTGGATAAGAATATCTGTCAAATGCCAAAAATAAAATTAGTCTCATTTATATAACCAAACAGTTGGAGGTGAAGGGCTGAACAGTGGCAGCTTGGTGACCCTGGGAATTTCACAACCTACAGCAGTAGTACAATGCCGTAACCACTGAGCTATAACTTTCCTACCATGTTACCCAGTTAACCATATAACCATATTACCTAGTTAACCATATATTGATGATATATTAGGTGAATAACTTTTATTCTACATTCCTATGCTTATTCAGAGTGAAGGTGATACTATTGGTCATTTCAGTTACATTTGCTTTCACACTTAATACATCTAAAGCCAGCCATGACCACAATCAACCATTTTTACACTGGTTGTTTTCAAACCAAATGAATGGGACTAAAAGGAAAAGGCACCTAGACTGGATTCTAATTGGCTGAATACAGCATAGTGTTTTGTGATAGCTGTTTTTTGCATGTGTATGTGTGTTATATAGCAAGCACGGTAAACTGAAAAGCTGTGCTCGAGGTTAGCTGGTTCTGTCCTTATTTGTCCGTATTTGATTAGATAGTCTTTGTTGAGGTTCTCTTCCTGTTGCATTCGGAGGAACATGTATGCCAGTTAATCCACTTTGGTTGCATTCATTGCACCTGCTGTTGTATTTCACATGCTTCTTTTTAATCACTCTGGTGTTATGGATGGCTGAAATAAAGCCCTGATGCATTAGGGGTGATTTATCAAATGCAATCATCTCACACAAAGAAAGCAATAGGCTAGGTGAATCTACAGTCTGGGCTAGAAAGAAATCAGCTCCAGCCTCCACTTTAATAATCCACATTATGTCATATGTTAAAGGCATATAATACGGTGTGGATAGAAAAAACTAAACTGTTTTAAAAACTGACTCGGCCCTTCTAGCGCAGGCTCTGGTCTGCTGGTTTCCTTTCCTTCGAGCTTACATTATATAGTTCCAGGTTAACCTAGATTAATGAGGTAATCTCCCCACTGACTGAGCAGTCTTCTGGTAGTAATGTTGTTTGTGCTGTGTGCAGACGAAGATATCTGGTCCTCTTTGTCTCACTAGAGAAGTATTATATTGTGGTTTTAGACCCATTTGACCAGTTTTAAAATATTTTATTCTCTATTGTATCATTTCATGTCAGTGCCAAAGTGTTTAATACTGAAATAGTAACCCTATATAAAATGAAATGGCATTTAGCATCTATTACATTCTATATTAAGCATGTTGCTTTAGTGTTCTTAATTGTCTACTGGGAAAACAGCCACTTGTTCCTGACATCAGTAGATTCAGGGAGGGCATACTACTAACAGGTGTGATATCATGGCAGAAATAAGACGCATGACAGGTGTGGGAAAAGTTAGCGAACACAGGTTATCTAATGTTTATGCTGATTGTTTCATTGACACTTCAATAGGCTGCTCTTGACCCTCAGCTTGTGAAGACTCTAAAGAGAAGTCTGAAGAGATAAAATACCACAAACATTACTTGTATTTTTCTTTAGTAAGAGCTTAACAAGTAAGAGCTACAAGACTGTAGCACATGCTTACTAGCATCCAACTCACTAGCAATCACCTCACCAGCCACAAAAAAGAATATGTTAAGAAGTGAGAGTATAATGTTTTACACTCTAAGAGTGTATTAAATCATATGAAAGCACTTGTTCTCTCTATGAATTGCTTATGATTCAAGGTCCTGACTTTGAAAAATCAACAGGATACACCGATCAGCCATAACATTAGAGGTGAAGTGAATAAGACTGATGATCTCCTCATCATGGCACCTGTTAGTGGGTGGGATATATTAGGCAGCAAGTCAACATTTTGTCCTCAAAGTTGATGTGTTAGAAGCAGGAAAAATGGACAAGCGTAAGAATTTGAGCGAGTTTGACGAAGGGCCAAATTGTGATGGCTTGACCACTGGATCAGAGCATCTCCAAAACTGCAGCTCTTGTGGGGTGTTCCCAGTCTGCAGTGGTCAGTATCTATCAAAAGTGACCCAAGGAAGGAACAGTGGTGACAGGGTCATGGGCAGCCGAGGCTCATCGATGCACGTGGGGAGTGAAGGCTGGTCCGTGTGATCCGATCCAACAGACGAGCTACTGTTGCTGAAATTGCTGAAGAAGTTAATGCTGGTTCTGATAGAAAGGGGTCAGAATACACAGTGCAGGACGGGTCAGGGCTGTTTTGGCAGCAAAAGGGAGACTAACACAATATTAGGCAGGTGGTCATATTGTTATGCCTGGTTGGTGTATTTGAATTCATATTTCAAATCCTTCTGACAGAAATATTGCCCATCCCTGCATCTTGTTAGCCTGACACAGTAGTTTTATCAGGGCTTCTCATACCTCTTCTATGTGTTCACATATTTTTAAAGACCCTCTCATGACAGCAGAGGAAATAGTTTTGTGCAGAAATATCTTAATATCTAAATTTATGACCCACAGATTTTCCTTAAACTTCTTACACAGCCTTTTTGTTCACCTTTCCTGTTATTATTCAAATTTCAGTTGTTAAATTGCAGCAGATTATTTGTATAATCAATACAAGATTAAACATTGCAGTTCACATGACCAGTCAGATAGGTCAGATTAGGCTAATTTAGCATGATGGTGCAACGTCTCACTTTCAGGATCCCTGGTTCAATTCTGAGCTCAGTTTGTGTAATCATAGATATATTTCCAGTGTCTATGTGGGGTGCTAGTGGTGCTCTGCTTTCCTCCCACCTCCCAGAAGCATGCATTCAGATGGACTGCTACACTAAATTGGTTGTAGGTGTGAATGAGTGTGTGAACATGTGTGTTTATGACACCCTGCAACGGCCTGGTTTCTAATCTAGCGTGTTTTCTTGGTATATGTCCACTGTTCAGGAGCTACCATGAACAAATGAGAATAGACAAACCCCTGAGATATACGTCAATAAATCTTGGACTTTATTTTAAATAAGTGCACAATATAGAGCAAAAACTGATCCAGATGACCGTATTAGCGGACGAAAACCCAGAATATGAGACGTAGTCAAAAAGCCGCTGTAGAGGGAGGATACACGACTCTACACTGTGATTTATTTAGCAAATCTAAAATCGTGTTTTTTGGGCTCAGAAACAGCTCACACTTCAGGCTGCCTTTCTAATTGGTGTGTGTTCGTTTGAGTGGAACGATGGTTGGTTTTTTTTTTCTGTCTGTGAGTTCGTGTTGGAGGGTTTGTGGGCTGCATTCTTGCGTTAATGCGAGCAGACCTGCATGTTCAAGATTTACTCCGCAATCACAATGTATAGTGTGTCAGTGCTGGCCGCCCTCCAGTAGTCGGTGGCTGTTGCTCAGCAACACACACCACAGTTTCAACAGTTCGGCTTTGGGTGTAAGTAAGGAGCAAAGCTGCTGTCAGACGCCTCGGCCTGCTAGAGCGCTCTCAAGCGTGACCACTTTCTCCAGTGCAGCCTGCGCCTTCGCTTTCTTCGACATTTCATTTCCTAGTTTGCTTTATTGGCATAATTGCTAGTCTTTACGGTATCGCCAAAGCAATTATTGAACGTCAGTAAAAGTAGTAATAACAGAGCTGTATAACAGTAACAGTGCAATCTATATTTTTTTCTATTTACCGTGTCAGTATTGGTGAATCCATGATGAGAAGTACATAATGCATGCATATATGAGCATCGTTAAATATTTTAAGTATGACACTCAGGATGCCAACACGTACTCTCCATGTAACGTCCCTGTTTTACCACACTTACATCTTATTTAAATATATAATCTTTAGTGATTTGTAATGTTCCTGATGAAAAAATGGAACAGCCAAAAAATGATGAATGGCCAAATTGTGATGGCTAGACCACTGGATCAGAGCATCTCCAAAACTGCAGCTCTTGTGGGGTGTTCCCGGTCTGCACTGGTCAGTATCTATCAAAGTTGGTCAGAAGGAACAGTGGTGAACCGGCAACAGGGTCATGGACGCCCAAGGCACACTGATGCACGTGGGGAGTGAAGGCTGGCCCGTGTGATCCAATCCAAAAGACGAGCTACTGTTGCTCAAATTGCTGAAGAAGTTAATGCTGGTTCTGATAGAAAGGGGTCAGAGTGCATGATGGGTCAGGGCTGTTTTGGCAGCGAAAGGGGGACCAAGACAATATTAGGCAGGTGGTCATAATGTTATGCTGATGCTAATCTGATTGGTGTGTACACATATATAGATATAGATTACTGAAAATCAGTCTAGCATCAGGCCAGGTATTTTTTGGGTGTTGGTACAGTGACATGGAAGTGTTTATGGCATTGGCTGGAGTATTTTACATGGAGAAGTGCTAGATTGTCACTGCTACGATAAGGAGCAGTCTATCAGGCAAAAAAAACAAAACAAAAAACAGCCAGCAGCAGTGTTTCAATCAGAAACCAATACTGAAGAAGGTCAGAGAGACAGTGAGATTTATGTGAACATTAATTAAAGCTTTTGACCTGTATCTGTATGATTTTACTACATGAATGAGTCTTACTGCATGAATGCAATAGCGTGTACAGGTGTTCCTAATTAAGTGGCAATTCAAATGTATTTCATTTGAAATATGAATAATTATACTGCTTGTATGTCTGTAACATGTTAGCTCAAACCTTAAGTCTAAACAAGTAAAGATGCCCATCATAGTTAATATCCTACAGGCTTCGTTATGTTCCACTCTGTCAGTATTAATATTTTACAAATAAATAAACATACACCCTGTGTGTGTGTGTGTGTGTGTGTGTGTGTGTGTGTGTGTGCCTTTGGCCTCCAGGACACGAAAAGCTGGAAAAGACATGGATAGATAGGCATTATGCGCTTGTGCTTTTGGAACTGAGTGCGCTAAACTACTGCTTCTTTCCAGATCTCTCCTTTAATCTCTCTCTCTCTCTCTCTCTCCCTCTCTCTCTCTCTCTCCCTCCCTGTACCTGCATTATCAAGCAAACGAAATGCTCAATAGGTGTCACTGATTCCTCATCGTCATCTTCAGATTTCTTTCAACCCCCCCCCCCCTTATTTTTACCCCTTTCCTCCGTTTTGCCTCATTTTGGCCCATTACCCTTACTTGCTTACTTTCTGTCCCTTTTAACATAAGATCTACCAACAGCAGAGGATGAAAGCTAACAAACACCTCTACCGGAGGCATGTGAAATGAGCTTGTTTGCACTTTCACTGCTGCTACAACAGTGCTAATTTCTGCTATGTGTTATGTGCGTGTAATCAATTATGTGATTTCTTTAGTGTCAGGCTAACAGTAGGACACCATGTCTGACTGTCCCGTGATAAGTATTCTAAACTCTTCCCTGCTGTGCCTCTTGCACAGTATAGATTAACACGTCAAAGGAACTGTGTATATGTAAGTAATATATTTAGAACATAAATAGGATTACAAACCTAATCATATGTAAAAAATTCATATATTTATATATGTCCTATACCCCTGCCCTGTCTCTATAAACACACACACACAAACACAGTGTAAATCCCACACTAGACCTGGGCCCATTATGTCACCAGTAGGTCCTCTCTTTTCCCCCTCAAGTCAAACATGAATTATTTAACTCAGTGTTGATGCAGCTGAGTCTCTGTTCCCAGAACCCTCTCCCATCCCTTTTACCGTGCATCTCATGTTTGCATTGCATTTATTTTGTTGCAGAGTGTACGCCTTCTTTAGGCTGTGTAGGCTGTATTACCATAAAAATTAGGTTTTAGGTAATGATGCAGTGCAGATGCAGCATAAGTCTTCCCTACCTTGAACTTTTCCATTTTGTAGTGTTGCAAAAAAAACAAAAAACAAAAACAAAAATCTCATAATAATGGAAAGGCAAGGTGGGGAGGGAATGCGAAAACTTTCTGCCAAGAAGAGTGGGCAGAAATATCAGGATCCAGGTATGCAAAGTTAATAGAGACATATGCCAGCTGTAATTGTGGCCAAAGGTGGTTCTACCCAGTTCTTTTTATTCAGGGGGGATATATAATTATGAAACCAACAGATTTTTGTTTGTTTGTTTAATTAACCTTTGGTTCACAATGTGCTAGACATATTGCATGAATAAAATGGCAATTAATTGTATTATAGATTAATTAATTATTTATATATAGATGGGTAAGAAAATCAGAATCGAGGACTCTGTGCATAAATTAAGCCTTATAATAATTGCATTCATAAATTGTCGTTTTTATTTAAAATAAAAACTAGGAATCGTTGATGGTACAAAGTAAGGATATGATTATGTAATTTTTGGAAGTGTGAGTTCTTTGTAACAGTCAGAAGACTTCTCTGCTGATTTTGAGAACAGGAATGACTGTTTATAACTGCTATAAAATAAGAGATAATAATATGAACTTGTGGATGATCTGCAACAGTAAATGCACCTGTAGTATATGGTTAAAAGTTATTAAAAATCCCTCTTTAATAAGTTAAAAAGTGGTAATTGTTGGCAGTGGTGTGGTTTAAGAGTAATACAACACAAAGGAAATAATACTCTGTTTTTGGGGTGTTAACAGTAAATCTGATTGATGACATTCTGTATCAGACTACTCCATCATTGATTATTTTCCTATATAAGCATACCCATCATAGTTAAAAGTGGCAGTGGGCCACAATTGGACTGGAGTCATGTTTATTTTTGCGATTCCAGTACTTCATTATCAGTTCTGTTGAGAGGTCTGGAACCAGATTTTGTAGAAAGGTAGTTATTCCTCTTTTCACTCTCTTATGCTACTTTCACACATACAGTGTTTTCATCGCTGGAAGTCACAGGTCTCTATACTATGAAGATGCCAGCAGGCGTTCCTACTACTGGTTGCCATAGTAATAAGGCAACCAGTTTATAAGTGGGTAGTGCAAATATCATTCCAAATCTGCCTTTAAATTTAAAGACTCTGGAGGAAGATTTGGCGTTTGTGTATAAAATATACACTGATCACGCATAACATTATAAGCAGTGACAAGTGAAGTGAATAAGACTGATGATCTCCTCATCATGGCACCTGTTAGTGGGTGGGATATATTAGGCAGCAAGTCAACATTTTGTCCTCAAAGTTGATGTGTTAGAAGCAGGAAAAATGGACAAGCGTAAGGATTTGAGAGAGTTTGACCAGGGCCAAATTGTGATGGCTAGACCACTGGATCAGAGCATCTCCAAAACTGCAGCTCTTGTGGGGTGTTTCTGGTCTGCAGTGGTCAGTATCTATCAAAAGTGATCCAAGGAAGGAACAGTGGTGAACCGGCGACAGGGTCATGGGTGGCCGAGGCTCATTGATGCACATGGGGAGAGAAGGCTGGCCCGTGTGATCCGATCCAATAGATGAGCTACTGTTGCTCAAATTGCTGAAGAAGTTAATGCTGATTCTGATAGAAAGGGGTCAGAATACACAGTGCAAGACGGGTCAGGGCTGTTTTGGCAGCAAAAGGCGGACTAACACAATAGTAGGCAGGTGGTCATAATGTTATGTTACCTGGTCGATGTACAACATAGCATATGAGATAAAGGAGTAGTGTGTGATCTTTGCCATGAATCGGGAGCACTCTACTGTTTTCAGTTCCATTGATAGACACTGCACCAAGTCACTAGATATTTGCATAAAGTTAAACTTTGTTGACACGCCCACTTCGCTCATGTCACCAGCTCTCGCTAACAATGAATGCTTTCCGGATCGCTTTGTCGCTGTACGTATAAAAGTAGATCCAGACATTAAGATATTTACACACTTCCCCTAACAGACACAAACACCACAGTTTCGTCGTAGCGCTCATTCTTTACCATTCCATTCATACAAATGTACCAATACCATTTATACAAATGGTGTCCACGTCATCCATTTCAAAGATGCTTTGTCTCTTGTTCATCGATCCTGTAACCACACTCTGTAATTAGAGTGCAGCTCATCGCCATCAGCACACGCGTAAATAATTCACCGTTCCGATGCTTTGTTGAAGCTCCATCATCACAGCACACATTTCATAATGAGTCACGCTTTGCACCATGTTCAACATTGACATGCTCTGTGTCTGATCAGGAACCCGAAAAATGTTACTCAACTGAGCATCAGCGTACACTTTTACTCCTGCTTTATCAATAATTCATGCGGTGGCAGTGTAAGTGATTGTTGTGGAGTGTCATTCACTCCGTTCGATGAAGCACTCCTATTGTTTAAATGCTAAAAGGCCATTTTACCTTGTTAATTTATGTCAATGAATGAACAATCATACTAATGAAGCATGTCTAATTAAAGTAGCCTAGTATTTTAAAAGGATTTATTTTAGGCAATGAGCCGTTCATGACAAAGCACCCTTTGGATCACAAGTATATTAAAAAAAACAGCCCAGCTTTAGCTTTGTACTGTATCATTATGTGAAGAAGGATGCTTGAATATATTAGGTTTTATTTGGCATTGATAGATGATGTGTTAGTTATAGAGTACGCTTCTGGCAAAGTTTTGTTGTTTCTCTCTCCTTTTGTTTCAGCGCTGTCTGTAATTGCACTTTTCATTTCCAGTGTTTATGTTTCCAAGTTCCAAAGATTTCCATCATCTATGTTAGACCATACCTAGAAATAAGCAATTGAGTTTAAAGTAGCGGTCACTTACCCAGTGTGCACTGTGAGCTGTTCTTATTAAAAAAAAAAAAAAAAAACTAATGAGGCTTACAATCTAATCCAGACCCTTTAGTCTTTAATGAGTTGGACTCATTAGTGGCTTACCTGCCTGGTACTTTTTTGGCCTCTCAGTCCCATAGCTTTTAAGTATGTAGCTCTTTACCCTCTCATGAGGAAAGAAGGTGTCATCCTGTTCCCTCTTCTAGAAAATTATATTTCCGCTGGCCTTGGTTTTATCTCATAACCAAACGCTTTGAGAGAGCAAGAGACCACAGGTGGAATATTATAGCAGTTGATGGATTGTATGAGTTTAATCCTTGTTCTGCAGGTCACATAGTCTCAGCAAGTTTCCAACCGGTACTTGGGCTAGCTGATACCATCTATCTCCTTTTTTGGTTTGATTAGCTAGAGTAACATGGCTAGTATTTGTAACACGTTCTTTCAAGAAATTTAAAGGCATGAGATTAATATTGCAGTCAAGTGTTAGTGGGCTGTGTTTGAGGCATGTGGAGCTCAGAAACATAGCTGTAAATAGCTGACCTGAGAAGGCCATTGCTCAGATAATTTAGGGGACGTTGCCTCTGCCTTCACAGTGGTTTGCATAAGAATTCAACCCACACCCACCTGTTTATTTTTGTTTGGTTTTTTCATTGTTTATGTATTTATTTATTTATTGCACAGTGTTACAATCTGAAACTAAAACAGCCTACAATGGGATCATATGTTATGAATCCAGTAGCCCATAATATTTAAGTAATGAAATCCGGAAATGGTTTTGGTTATAAAAATGCTGCCGTTGTTCTTTTGGCTGCTCCTTGTTTTGGGGTCACCACAGCAGATCATTTGGTCCGCATGCTTTGATTAGGCACAGGTTTTACACCGGATGCCCTTCCTGATGCAACCTTCCTGTTTGATCCGAGCTTTGGACTGGCTTTGAGAGTTAGCTCTTCAGTGGCTGGGTTAGCGCCCTGCCCGGAATCGAACCCAGGCCACGGCAATGAGAGTGCAGGATCATGCTGCTGGACCACCAGGAGGCTCAGTTTTGGTTCTAAATCAATATCCCCAAAACATTCCTGAATAATTCCATTTGACTTCTATGTTGTTGCTTTATAAGGATCTGTTAGATAACCTGCCGTCTTTCCTTCGCTTTTCTCAGCCGTGCCCTTCCCTCTGAGCCACCGCCTCACCATGAAGGAGGTGTTCGACTGTGAGGGCAAACCCCGGGTGGACCTGCTCAAAGCCCACCTAACCAAAGAAGGCCGAGTGGAGGAAGCGGTGGCCCTGCGCATCGTCAACGAGGGCGCCGCCATCTTACGCCAGGAGAAGACCATGCTGGACATCGAGGCACCTGTGACAGGTGAGAGACTTTACACCGTGCCTTACCGTCTACCGTGTCCACTTCGTCTATAACGTAAAGTGTAGCCATATTGAAAATTATTGCATGTGAGATACGTATGAGACACGCCTTTGTTTTTGAGGGTCCTGAATTTTTTCCATTTCAGTTCTTTAGTTCCGATCGGTCTGATTTAGAGAGATGTTAGAGAGTTCTCTTTATTGCTTTTCAGGGGGTTTGGTGGTTTAATGGAAAATGAAGTTATCTTGATTGCTTTTTACTCGGTTGGATAAGGGGTGAAAGTGAGCTGGCTATCACTCCCGTGCTTGAAGCGCCTGCAGTAGCAAGCTGTACTGAGAAAATTAGCACTTAATTGCAAGGAAGCTGCTACATTTTTTGGTGTTTTTTGTGTTTGACTCACCAGCAGAAGCATTGAAACATGGAAATAAGTGTCCAAAAAACAAAACCGTGTTTATGGGCAGATAATTGCTCCATGAAAAGTTTAGAACTGAAGGAAAATATTTAGTATGTGTAGCATTTAACACAAATTATTTTTGTAAAAATGACATTAAAAAGATCACAACTGAACGACACCATTATTCTTCTGGTCATGCTGCAAATCCAATTATTTCCGTTATTTTCAATAACGATCAATTAATTCTCTCATGTGGATGTATTATTTTAATAAAACATTTGATCTAAACTATTCTATTATAAACATTTTTTTTTTCAGATCTTCTTTATATCTCAGATTAAAAAGGAAAATATAAGCTCTTGTAAGTTAGCTAGCTTGAGGAATGTGTTTCTGTTGTTCATGTGTTTCAGCATTCAATCCAAAAGGATTATTAAATATTATCAAGCAATATTCTGGATTTGTCTGAGCTCTTTTCATCAGTTAAATAATATATACTTGAATATTAAAGTATATTTAAATGCAAATAAGTTTTGATTTTCACTCAAGTAAACTTTTGCCTCTTTAAATTTTTTATTTTTTATTGACACAGTCCCCATTCCTTTACTTAAGTATAGTTTCTGTGGGTCAGACACCTAGTACATTTGTCCAGCAGTCTGTTTCCCAGACTCGGCTCTGCGGATCCCATTCAGGTGTGCTGTAACACACATTGTTATACATATTTGATCATATACAAACATAAACTTCATGTATTGGGGTGCATAGGTTTACCAAGACGGAGGTCTTTCTATTGAATGTGTGTTGTACAAGTAAATAATTTTTTGTTCTCTCAAGGATCCTGTTTTAAGGAACTGGCTGCAAAGGGTATATCACTGTACTATTCCCTGTTTGCTGTTTCCACTGCCCCAGTTTTGCAGCTGACATGTACTGCATTCATGTCCTGCCCAAGTCTAAGTGCTTTTTGCTGTATTCGTCTCAAAACCGGACTTTAACACAAAGAGCTAGAGAGAGAATTAGATACAGAGTGTCCGGAATACAACTACAGAGGGAAAGAGATATACAAATAGTGACCCGGGATGGAAAAATAAACTCACAAAACCTTCACTTAGCTTAGAGTGAAGCCAAAGATAAAAAAAACAGATGTCAGCTAAGTGAAAAAAGTTGGTGGTTTGAAGACAGCTGTCACTTAGTGCTTACTAGATAAATGGTTGTTTGTTTATCATATTTAAGTATGCAGACATGCTGTCACGATTGCAAGGTGAATGACACAGTGTCTGAGCATGTTTAATAAGGTTTGACTGGCATATGGGAAAATACTCAATGAGTCACAATAGCAGTGACAGGGTACTCAGGGTATGCTAAAGGCAAAAAAAGTACAGTGAATACACTGCGCTAAACAAAAGCTAATATATAGGGCCCATGGCTGATATGCTAGTTAGGTGCAGTACTGAATTAAAAAAACAAAACACAAAACACCATTGGGATGGGCTGGGGTGTTGCAACTTGGTGTCTCTATATCGGTAAGCTCCAATATCGCTCATGCAGCTCCTTTGGTATTAAAAGTGCTTTGTTATTAGAAATATTAGACATTTGCTAAATATTTCCTTTGTCACCCTACATTTCTGGTTCTGGCATTGGATAGCCCCAGTGAAGGAGGCATGCTTCTCTGTTATTGAAGGTCCTTTTAATGGAACCGAACAACTTTTGTACAACATCATTGTGCATCCTAATTGCATCTGGGATACCACCTGTGTGGAGTCCTTAGAACAAAGCAACAAAACGATGTATGGTCCAGAATTTGCAGTAAATAACTTACATAACACAACTTAAACCACAAACATCCTCTCCAAACTTGTCTTCTGCCCCAGGGAGTGTATTTTTCTTAATGTTAATGTTAATGTTAATGTTCTTTAGTGATCCATTTTGGTAGCCTTGATTGAGCTCTCTCATTAGTATTGCTAGCCTTATTAGCCATCACTCAGCATGCTGTTTGCTAGTTATCTCAACAAACTTGTTCTGGGCTGTTGCTCAGAAACACTACTTCTCATTATATTATATATTATCCCCAGCAGGTTGGGATATCCCTCAGTGCCATCTCCTTTGAGTATACCCCTCAGTTGGAGTCAAACCTGACCCCATAGCCTAAACAGCTTGCTAGATGCAAACACCCACGGTCGGTAACAACGGATAAGCACAAAAAGAACTTCCGAGAGCAATTTGAGTTATATTCTAAGAGAATTAATGGCCTGGTGGCAGACAGAGCTCAGCTGAAATAGATTACTCAGTAGCTGGGACCATGCAAATTGAAAGTTCACAGCCTAAACAGAGCTCTGCTTATACTGGTAATCCTCCTCTTTCCTTTTCAGAGGAGCATGAATTTGCTATGTCTATGACTTTATCCCATTAATGGTGGACTCGGCAGTTAAAGTGCTACATCACTGTTTGCAGTGCCCAAGAGGTAAATGCAGCAACCCTGATGACTGATGAGACATCAACAAGTGTGGCACAGCGGCAATATGTTATCTGTTAGAACATTCACTCAAATTGACAGTAATCGATCCCTGTGTGGTTGCACTGACTGTCGGACACAAATGCTAGGATGTGGGGCAAGTCTCCACCCACCAGTTTTACACACAGTGCCACGTGTGATTAGCACTCTGCCTGGCAATTGCAAATTAAATTCTGTGAAAAACACCCTGTGTACCAGGTCACTCTTTGGGCCTGCTGTCAAATATAACCTGGTGAACCAGCATGGATATACAGACCATCTTCTGTAGAACTTTTAGGTCACAACAACCCAGCTCTCCACAAAGGTTCCACCTGTCTCATGCAGGTCTTTGGCAAGGAGCATCTTGTCCTCAGTCCCCTAATGCTTGAGTGCCACCTCATCCCTAAATAGCACATCCCATTCTCCACCACCCATCACTGAAGGGTCTCAAGGAGCAGGCCCATGGAGGACAGGTGCTTGTGGTGGAACGATTTTCAAGTGGAAAATTTTGGCAGCAATGACATGAAGACAGTCCTGAAGTCCTGAAGACAGTATTGCACAAACTTTAGAGTTTCTTCAGTTTTGGGCACCTTCTTGTAGCTCAGAGTCTATTCAGGTTTTGCTCAGCATTGTTCTAGATTTGAGTGATGAAACACCTTTATTCCCCATATGCTAAAGCTTTCCTTTTAAGGACAGGCATTTCTCTGACCCATATCTCCATGTATTCAAGTGGCCAGGAGGTACATAATACTGCTGTACTTGGAGGACTGGCCCACATGAGCCACCTATTTTAGACGCATCAATCCTCCCTGTACATGCTGTGGCACTTGGCCTCATGGTGAGTTCAGAAAAGAGCTCCTTAACACTGAAGCAATTAATTGCCGATTGCTAGTCACCCCGCCGCCCTAACGTGTGGAAGGCATTATTATGCTTGCCAATCAGATTCAGCCAGGTCACTGTGTGTGGTACTGCCTCCTGTTGAGAATAATGAGATTGTCGATGGCAGCCACAGGGGTAGTGCCCTTGGGGATTGTGGAAACTATAAGCTTTTTAGCAGATGGTTATCAGCCTAGGGCTGAACCCTGAAATTTTACAAACAGAGACATGGCCTCGTCAGAGAGTGGTACAATAGCTTTAGCTTCATGATTACTCATGACTTTTCTAATGAGTCTGTTGAGGAACTGTGACCCAGATGCACGAGGTAATCACCACGGACGATTCCCTTACTAGCATAAACAATGAGATATGTACTTTTAACCAAAGGGGAAACCTTCAGCTTTCTGAAAGCAGCATCAGTCTGAGTGACTCAGACTGAGTGCAGTAGCACAGTTCGACCATCCCTTCAGATTTCTCAGCCTTTTTTTTTTCCTGGCACAGCTGCTTAAATCCATCAGTATATCAAAACTGTAGAGAAGAAAGAAAAAGTAGAAGAAGGAGAAAAGAGAGGGAGAGAGAAGATCTGTCGAGCAGAACACACCTACACCTCTGAGTCATCTCCTCACAGCCCAGCTTTCTCTCTCTATCTCTCTCTCTCACGGCTGCCGGGTGATTTATATCTGCGTGGGTGTGTGTACATGTGTGTGGCTGTGTATGTTCATATCTCATACATGTTCGTACATATGTGAAATAATGCTTGTGTGACTGGATTCATGTGCATAAACGTGGATGCTTGAACGGATGGCCCCGATTAGCTCCTCAACATGAGCCAAATGAAGATAAGTGAAGTTTTGTGCTAGTGCGTCTTAATGACGGTAAGGACATGTGAAATATGCAGGAGATGTAGGACATGTACACAGGGAGATGTCACTGTGAATAGGGCCTTTTCCTTTCCTGATCCACCAAAATGGAAAACAAAAGCAATCTCTCTGCATGCTTGTCATACCTTCACACAGCTCTATAGCACCTGATGTAATGCTATTGTCATACACACACACACACACACACATGCTGTTTCCTGGTTCAAGCGGAGGTCAGGATCATCAATTCAAACTAAAGCTGATTTGTTCGGTGTGCCTTCTCGTGCTGGTTCTCATTAAGTCCAACGATGCTGTAGCCAAGCCACATCTGCATAATGCTGCTGTCACCAGAAAATCTCCATTTTGCCTCTTCCGATTTTTTTTTTCTTCCTCATTGCTGACTGTCCTTTTTCTGGATGCTCCTATTCTATTATTTTTCATTTTCAACAGGATACTAATCATAAAGCTGTAAGCGCTGATCAATACTAATACTGACAGGATCCTAACATTTATTTTGTTGCATCAATAATCACAAAGGCTGTATAGAAGGTGTTGCTGTGAGGACTCTGCATTGACTGTAATTCATCTAAACATTAATCATCAGATGCCATTAGTGATGTGGACAAAAACATAATATTATGACACTCTATTTTCACTGTGCAACACAGTATATATATATATATATATATAATTTTTTCATTGTTCACGGCTGGAGAGTACTGTAATGGAGTACAGCAGGTCTATACAATTGAATATACAATGAACAGAGTAATGTTTTAAATTCAATTCGACTCCCATTAAAGCTCTGTATGGAAAGTATTTGAGTTAATGTACCTTGTTACTGAACCTCAGGAAGATTTGCAAGCAAATCTGTGCATGTAAATTTCATATTTTTCCATTTTGACCTTCAAAGCCTTTTCGCCGGCCCATCAGCTATGCTGGTCAATTTCCTGTTTTTTTAGCAGAATGCCAGAAAGCCAGTGTCCTAAAAGAAGTGGAGTATATTGATCCATAATTTATATTGCAGTACTGCTACCTTACTGTCCTTACAGTGCCCACATCGAGGTGACACACATTTGGTCCGAGCATTCAGAACATCACCGACTTTATAAATTCAATATACTCTGAACTGGATTGATGCAGTCCCTTTTTGTAGCTCTGTGAGTTGAAACTGAACTTCTTACATTCAGCCCAAACAGTGGAAAGCTTTAAGAGCTCTCATCTCTCCTGAAAATCATCTCTAAAAAAGAAAGATTATAGGAGAGGAAGGAAGTAAAAGAGAAGAGGACACTGAAGAGATGAAACTCCTGCGATCTTGTGGGCGGCAGTGGAGCTGTGAACTGTAAGGCTGAATTGAATCCAAACAGCAGCATTCAGCAGAGAAAGTTAGGTATGTTGGAGATAAATGACGTGATATCGGAGCAGAACGAATGAAGAAATGAGCACTGATGGATGGAATTATTATAGCGGTCACCGACGCTTCTGCCAGAGATCTGTGTTCCTGCTGAGCAAACAAACCAACCTCTACTTTTAAAGACATTAACTAGATCAACTGTGAGAAATTAGGTTCATGGGCCTAGATGAAAAATTCATAGTATGATATCTAAACTATATAATAATCATAAATAAGGTCTGCATGTCTTGCTGAGTTCTAACTCACAAGCTGGCCTGCATTTAATCCTAATGATCGCTGAGTTCATCTGGACGTTCATTGTTCTGACCATGACCTTCACCGTAAACTTAGGGTCTCTAAACACCAAAAATAAGACAGTTAAAACCATTATACACCGATCAGGGATAACATTGTGAGCAGTGAGAGGTGAAGTGAATAAGACTGATGATCTCTTCATCATGGCACCTGTTAGTGGGTGTGATATATTAGGCAGCAGGTGAACATTTTGTCCTCAAAGTTGATGTGTTAGAAGCAGAAAAAATGGACAAGGGTAAGGATTTGAGCGAGTTTGACGAATGATGGCAGTGATGGCTAGACCACTGGATCAGAGCATCTCCAAAACTGGAGTGGTCAGTGTCTAGCAAAAGTGGTCCAGGGAAGAAACAGTGGTGAACCAGCGACAGGGTTATGGGCGGCCGTGGCTCATTGATGCACTTGGGGAGCAAAGGCTGGCCCGTGTGGTCCGATCCAACAGACGAGCTACTGTTGCTCAAATGGTTTTGATAGAAGGGTGTCAGAATACACGGTGCATGACGGGTCAGGGCTGTTTTGGCAGCAAATATGGGATCAACAAATTATTAGGCAGGTGGTCATAATGTTATGCCTGATCGGTGTATGGGGCACAGGGGCTTAGCGGTTTTCATGTTTGGCTTGCACCTTTTTTGGTTGGGGGATTGATACTCCTGTTTTCTCCCCAAGTTATAGGCTGATCTAAATAGTGTGAATATGGGTGTGTGTGTGATTTTGCCCTGTGATGGACCCTGGTATAGACATGGTCAGGTTCTTCGAGACCCAGTGTAGAATAAGTGGGGGTTCAGAAATTGCCATCATCAGTTCATATAATATATATAAAATTCATATTTCAGCCTGAGCACCTTTTAGCTTTTATCACATAGGTTCTCTCAGATGCACTGTTACCTAGTTTTATTTCATGTGGGAGAACTTGCCGCAGTTTCTTTTTCGTCCTGTTTGCTCTTCTGTCTCAGCGGCTTATCCACTGATTGTGTTTTTCTTTCACAAAAGTGATTTGTTACTTCATATGTTATTTTCTTTACCGACAAAGAAGGAACTGTAAGCACTAAATATCAAAGACAAAAAAAAGGTGCCTAGACCTTTCAACGTTTCTGTATGTGCAGTCTTAGAAAAGAAGGATCAATCTAAAAGCCTTAGGGGTTCTTTTGTTGACCCTCTGGCGAAACCTGGAAAGGTTCTTTGCCGAAGCTTTACAACAGAATGTCAGAGCAGGCTTCATGTAGAACCCTCTTTAAGAAGCTAATAACAGTTAACAGTTAATAACTGGACGACAAACCCGTGAAGTCTTTGTATTTTTCTTTGTGATCCATAGTTAATTTCTGAAAAAATAATAAATGATAACTTCAGGATAATAGTTTGTTTATTAACTTTATAGTTTATTTACTACTGATTGCTGCTTTATCATAAAAAACTTGAACAGTCACGCACAATTAATTTTATTTTGTTAAATACTTTGGCTTTGCTGTAGAATTTCTTTGTTGCATAATAACATCCCAGTATAATAGTTAATTTAATATGCCTTCTCATCCCACATCGGTGTCTGACCTCGCTAATGGCATTTTTTTTCCCTGATTGGGCAAAAATTCCCACACAAACACTCTTGTACAGAGTGCGGTGGCTGCTGTAGTCCCAAAGGCAAGGGGCAGCTGTAATGCCCGTGGTTTTGGAATGGGATTTCCAGTGAGCTTATATAGATATCCACAGGTCAGCAAGAAGTCTGGTAACACAGCACATCATGATCAAGCCAGCTACAGAAGAAACTGATGTGTATATGGGGTTTTACAAAAGCCAGAAGGTGACTGAGGAAGAGCAAAGAGTTAGTAAAATTCTGTACTTATTACAGATTTATTACACCGATCAGGAATAACATTGTGGGCAGTGAGAGGTGAAGTGAATAAGACTGATGATCTCTTCTTCATGCCACCTGTTAGTGGGTGGGATATATTAGGCAGCAGGGAACATTTTGTCCTCAAAGTTGATGTGTTAGAAGCAGGAAAAATGGACAAGGATTTGAGCGAGTTTGACCAGAAGGGCCAAATTGTGATGGCTAGACCACTGGATCAGAGCATCTCCAAAACTGCAGCTCTTTGTGTAGTGTTCCCAATCTGCAGTGGTCAGTATCTATCTAAAGTATCCTTTAAGTCCTGCAAGTTGTGTGGTGGGGCCCATGGAGGTCCCAACTCGCAATTACAGGACTTAAAGGATCTGCTGCTGTCATCTTAGTGGAGTCCATGCCTGGACGGGTCATAATGGTGGTCATAATGTTATGCCTGATGGGTGTATAGTGAAATGACAGAATCATGATGGTCCGGCGTGTGATCTAACAAAGAAATGTACAATTCCCCAAGTCACAAGTCACAATAAACAGACTGGGTTTCACAGTGCAGTCACGTACAATACCACATGCTATTACTTTCACTGTAACAGTCAGAGTACGTCAATATTCATATAAATACTGCCGTGTCTGTGGACGCTGTGGTTGCACAATGCTCTACTCCCTGCATCCCCTTTGCAGCAGATGCCATTTCCTACTTTCCTGTTCACTTATGTTCATTCGATTTCACTGTACATTATACAGCACTCATCATGCAACATGACTACCTTTTTCATATCAAGGGATAAGGAGCGGGGATTATATAAACCTTTTCCTATCTACAAAGCCTTTTTAAAAAAACATGGCTGACAGAGTCGTGCCTGGCTGGAAAGGGTTTTGAAGTTTCTTTCAGAAAATCCCAAGCTCTGCAGGAGATGGTAGAGAGAAGAAGAAAAAAAAAAAAACAGGGTGCTTGGAGATGCTCACAGGAGTAGCGTATGGGCTTCGTGGTGAACAGTGCACTTCACAAGGCCTGCTCATTCGTCTCTGCTGTACCAATTTAACACAAAAAAAACTGTCGGATGAAATGAATCGGCAAAATGGGCGTTTTTGTTCGACATACTGTTGCCTAATAGTATTTCTTTTGAGCACAGCCGGTGTAGAATCCTTGAAAGGCTGCTGCCGTGTAATAGCTTCCTGAAATAGTTCTTTAGAACACATTAAAACTCCTTTTTCGGGTTTCGTCTCAGGCGTCTACTTTACGTTCCGAACATGCAAAAACAGTTAATAGGAGTTACAGTTAGAAATAGACTGCAATTGAGTTATCAGTAGATAAGATGAAGACTGTTGTTTGTAAAAAAAAAAAAAAAAAAAGAAAAAAAAAAGAGGGGGATTAGAAAAGAGTTCAGGTAGATGATGGAGTGTGTCCACTTATCCACCCGCATCCTGTCACGTCGCTGTCATTCGTCTCGGGTTCCTGCGTGTGGGTGTGTGGATGCAAGGCAACCCAGACAGCACCGTACAGATCCCTTTTGTTTTTTTTTGTTTTTTTTTTTAATTTTCAGTACATATGAGAACTTTGTGTATTGTCTGATACAAGATACTAGGGGTGTAACACAATCCCACATACACTATCTGTTCAGTGCTCCAAAACATCCAGATCCTTTTTCAGATTTAAAGTGAATGGTGTGTGGTGTAAGTCAGAGGGGTTCCTCAACCTCAGCTACGTCACTCAGGTTCATTATTAAAGCTCAGCTAGAGGTATGCATGGGGTTCCCGGTCTATTTCAGTTCACAGTTCTGTTTTGTGTTTGTATCGTGTTTCAATTTCCCAAAAATATGAACATGTGCATAATTTAAACCACACTGACCAGCCAGTTACTAAAGATTTAAATGTTAGTCTGTTTAAACACACTGACCAGCTAGTCACTAAAGATTTAAATGGGTCAGTTAGTCTGTTTAAACACACTGACCAGCCAGTTACTAAAGATTTAAATGGGTCAGTTAGTCTGTTTAAACACACTGACCAGCCAGTTACTAAAGATTTAAATGGGTCAGTTAGTCTGTTTAAACACTGTCTGTTATTCTGTTTGTGTTTCTAATGGGGAAACAGTGACTCTAACTATGAAACTCGATGCATAATAAGAAGCTGTGTGTAAGTCTGCACCCCCTATGTTTTCCCTCGTCAAAATGTGTCTCTGAGCGAAATGTGTCTCTATTTTACATTTTTATCCTCAAATTTATCGTGTTTGGTTTTCAGATTAAACACGACATGAAGCCTGTAGGATGTTACGTACTTGAAACACTTGTGATATAATGAATTGCCCAGCAAGAATAAATTCATTGTTTGGCTACTGATAGATATTTAGCCCTCCCAGATAATATCATGAGCAAGCGTCATAGCTTTTCTCTCTCATTTCTATCTATCTTTCTCCGTCTGTCTCTGAGATATCCCTAAGGCAGGACAAAACTACTTGGCTGTCTCACACTGCTACATTGCTGCTAGGGGCTTGTCACTGTAAAATGTGTTAATGGCTCATCCTAATGGCTCAGCCCAGGCTTTCAATGCCCATGGCTCCAGTTACCTCAACACAGATAAGACGGCCGTCCATTTAACACGGCTTATGCTCATTTCAGCTGCATCCCTGAAGACCATTCGGGTCTAAATGCTTTGTTTGTCTGATTGATGGATTCGTCGGATTCAGCGATCGACGTATCGAGCATATCGCTTCTTGAGAGATTGTGGTCGCAAAATGCCTCCGCTTGCCTGCAAAGGAATCGCGTGGTAAATTTATCCAGCTTTAAATATACATACCTGCGTCGATGCTTGAGGTCGCAAAAACATTTGCGAGGATGAAATGGTCGGCTGGCACTGTTTGTGTTTTTGTGAAGCATTTTGCAAAGTGTTTGCGGTGTTGCTCCGAGCCCTGAGTGGGCGAAGGCCACAACGGAGCAGATCAGCGGAGACAGAGATGGCAGGTGGGAGGGAAAGAAAGAGAGAGGGGGAGAGGGAGAGATTGTGTGAATGTGTGAGTGTGAGAGAAAGAAAAGAAGGAGGGCAGTGAAGACAGAGGAGGAAGTGAAATGCTGTCTTGTGCTCCACAGTTTGGTCAAAGATCTAAAGCAGACTGACGCAGTTACAGTAGGTCAGCAAACACAAGGCACCTGCTTTGTGGATACACCAACAGATACATAAATACACACAAATACTCTGGTCTCTGTCTCATGCATCACTAGAATTCTAAGAAGTAACTCAGAGATTTTGACATGCACAAGCCAAAATAAACACATTTTAAACAGTATCTGATGTTTTCCTCATCCATAGCTAATGAACATCCTGTTGTAGCATGTGAAATATTCCTTGCTTAAAAACAAGCTGTGGCGCCAAAATTCTGAACCAAGAAATCACATTGGCTTATTAGTCAAAGCTGTTCAACGTTACCAAACACAGACTGTATTGTATGTTGGATATACACTGTGAGCTATATTTTATGTTGTATATATATGTCCTGAAGCCACACCCACACTGGGATATGAACAGACTGATGGGCCCCATGGGTAAATGCTTAGGCAGCATCTCCATGCCAACGCTGAGCAAAGGCAAGAGAAATGAAAACTCCTCATTTATTTCATTATTTATCCTCATCAAATTCATGTCGCCATGGCAACTGGAGTTTGCATCTCTCTCTCTCTCGCTCTCTCTCTCTCTCTCTCTCTCTTGCACTTCCTCCTCCTCAAGGATAGAATCATCAAACTGAAAGACAACAGAGATCTTCTGGCCATCGGATCTCCAGCCCAACAACCCACAGTCACCATCTCCCCCAGATGCATCCTATCATGCTATCCCCTGACTCCACGTACACACAGAGTGGTGTTTTAAATCCTCCCAATCTTTCTGTATAGCTTTCCCTCTTTTGCAGTTTTAATATTTATGCAGTCATTAAGAAGATTGGAGCAAGAGTGACTGCAGTGCCTCTACGCACTGTAACCGAGTACTGGAGAGGTTTCTATGGAGTGAGTCTTCTGGTGGTAAAGATTAATAGGCTCTGTTCTCTAATTCTCTCTCTCCCTCTCTCTCTATTCCTATCTCATTCTGTGCCAGTGTGTGGGGACATCCATGGGCAGTTCTTTGACCTGATGAAGCTATTTGAGGTAGGAGGCTCGCCCGCTACAACGCGATACCTCTTCCTAGGAGACTACGTGGACCGGGGTTATTTCAGTATCGAGGTGAGGAACGCACATCTCAAACACCAGCACTTCAAAAACACCTAGTTTTGAATGAGTGTGTGTATGACACCCTTTGATTTATTCCCAGGGTAAACTCTGGATGTATTGTAGCAGGTTGCTGAAGAGGAATGAATGAATGAACAATTCAGAAAAGTGTATCACTAATCAATTGCACATGCATGGAATAGCAAACCTTTAAGATTAGCTTGACCCTATAATGCGCCTAGCTGCAGTAAACTACACGTAAAGTATTTTTTTAACAAGGATGCATTAACAGATCTCTTTTCCAAGCCTGACACAAGGATTCTGTTTAGTACAGTAGCAAAGATCTCAGCTCATAAATAGAAGGTTCATTTAAGACATCATTTAAAAGAGTCTGTCTTCTACTGCAGATCGATGTTGTCTGAAGACGTAGTAATGAAACAGTTTCTAAGTAGATTAACATGCATCAAGGAGGGTTAGCAGTTCCATTGGTTATTAAGGTGGGGTTACACATGTAAGTCAAAAGGGCAAACATGTCCCCGTTATGACTTTATACTCTACTGGCATTTATTTTTTGTTATACACACACACACACACAAACACACACACATACATTTGAATACTGGGTTATTTAATTATTAAAGCAGCTTATTAATGCTAAAAAAAACCTCGGTAACCAAAGTGAAATATTGCACACATACACACACTCAGTGCACACCCTAGTTAGAAATAAGCCTAGAGATATGGTAATGTTTGCAATATTTTCTTGCAATAGTATGAATGGATAAAGAGCCATAATCGTTTGAGTTTTAGGCTAGGAGGTGTTGTAGTTATAGAGGATGAGGGTGATGGATGTAATAGTATGTAGTGGTGTAATTTGTCAAAAACACATCACACTTACTCTCTACCTCTGTTTCTACCCCACAGTGTGTTTTGTACCTTTGGTCGCTGAAAATCCTCTATCCAAAGACGCTATTTTTACTGAGAGGAAATCATGAATGTAGACATTTGACAGAATATTTCACTTTCAAACAAGAATGTAAGTATGGACTCATGCTTTAATCTTCTCATCCTCTTTTCTGACACTTCTCTCTTACCCATGCAGCATTATTTATTATTATTTTTTAATTCTGCTTATTCTACTCCTGAGACTTGGGAGCAAGCAATTTGTCTTCAATTTTTGAGCATGCCGTTCCCTTCCAGTTCAAATTCTCTTTAGCGCGTCTGAGGTTTAGTTACTGAACAGAGAAATGATCATGGCTGGTTTATTCAGGCCACCAGTTAAATTCAGAGGCACTGTTCCACATACACCGATCAGCCATAACATTGTGAGCAGTGAGAGGTGAAGTGAAGTGAATAACGCTGATGATCTCCTCATCATGGCACCTGTTAGTGGGTGGGATATATTAGGCAGCAAGTCAACATTTTGTCCTCAGAGTTGATGTGTAAGAAGCAGGAAAAATGGACAAGCGTAAGGATTTGAGCGAGTTTGACCAAAAAGGGCCAAATTGTGATAGCTAGACCACTGGATCAGAGCATCTCCAAAACTGCAGCTCTTGTGGGGTGTTCCCGGTCTGCAGTGGTCAGTATCTATCAAAAGTGCTCCAAGGAAGGAACAGTGGTGAACCAGCGACAGGATCATGGGTGGCCGAGGATCACTAATGCACGTGGGAAGAGAAGGCTGGCCCGTGTGATCCGATCCAACAGATGAGCTATTGTTGCTCAAATTGCTAATGCTGTTAAAGTTAATGCTGGTTCTGATAGAAAGGGGTCAGAATACACAGTGCAGGACAGGCCAGGGCTGTTTTGACTGCAAAAGCAGGACCAACACAATATTAGGCAGGTGGTCATAATGTTATGCCTGGTTGGTGTAGAGTATTGGTAGGCTAACTCCTTAGCTAGCAGAAGCTTTAGGCTTAGTCTCACAAAGCAGAGCATCTCTCTCTCTTTCTCTCTCTCTCTCTGTCTCTCTCACACACACACACACACACACACACACATCAGCATTAGCATAAATTATAGCATTTACTTTGATATGGTGTCCACCTACTTTGGCCCCATAGTGTATTACGCACTGGTCAGTTCTAACTTTTTCTACCTGTCTTATAGTGAGCATGTCAGCACTGTTAAGTCCAGATTAATACGGAGCTTGTCACATTAAGGGCACATAGAAAACCCGAAATTGAGAGCACAAGATTGACTCAAAAGAGAAGTGGAAGTGTGCTGTTTGGGACAGGAGATATAATAGGTTTGCGTGAGTTTAGTAAGGAGAAGTGTTTGATCGGGTGCATCAGGTGAAAATAGCTTTGTTCTTAAGGGAGGAGCAGCTGACTGGGAGAGAAGGCTGCAAAACACATGATGAGATAATGCTCACAAGTAGACCTATCCCACGAGGCCAAGCGACAGAATACAGACACAGGTGAGGGGGGGGGTTCAAGTGCTGAGTTGGTGGCAACCTATTTCTGTACCTACTCTGCTGACCTGTCACCATGGATACTAATGCCTCTGAGAGGCAGCGAATTAAGATTTAATGAAAAAAAGGGAACACACACGTCGTCCCACGCAGAGAGGGACCTTTACCAGACTAGCGGCGGTGTTCCTTCTGTTTGTTTGTAATGGAGGGAGACACCCAGGAGGGCTAGAAAAGTTCAAACCAGAGACTGAAGTGGAAGAATGAGCACATACACACACAAAAAAAAAAAAAATCAAGCAAATGTTTTTCAGTACTAAGAGTTTGTATTTCTAGAAAATATGATCTTGCCGAGTTACATAATGAGAACTGTACACAAAATCAATAGCATATAATCACAAGAAGACAATATAATGAATATGTAAGGATAATTAACATCACTTACAACCATCAGTGAAGAAATGATCAATCAAATGATCAAATGTTCTCATAACGGCGTCTTGCAAAAAGTTATATTCTTAATGACGGACACGTCATACATTTTTAGGCATTCAGACATTAACTTAACCTTCCTATGATTGAAAACCCTGGAGACTCCTTTTATATTGATCTCAGGTGCAGTGGTTATTAAGTGGTTAATGCTCTGGATTGTTAATTGGAAGGTGACGGTTCAAACCCCAGCACTGCCAAGCTGCCACTGTTGGGCCATTGAGCAAGGCCCTTAACCCTCTCTGCTCCCGGGGTGCTTCATCATAGCTACCCCTACGCTCTGACCCCAACTTCCTCAGCTGGGATATGTGAAGAAAAGTATTCCACTGTGCTATAACGTATCTGTGGCGATAATAATAAAGGCTGCTTCCTAACAGAAAAATTTATTCAATGCATAAAATCCAACAGATACAGGACAAGAGCTTCAGTTAAGATTTAAGTTTATATATTTTACTCTGCCTTCATGTTGTAGGCAATCCACTTGACTTATTTGAGTTTCTTTAGCCTTACTGTCAGCTCGACCCGGTCTGACCATTCTTCTGTCACCTCTCTCATTCCTGTTCATAACTCAATGTTTGGATCTTTTTGTTTTATTGTTGTTGTTTTTTTAAATCCTAGAGATTTTTGTGCACTAAAATTCAAGCATATCATCAGTTTTGGAAATATTTAAACCACCCCTTATTTGTGGTCCTAACAAACCACACCATTCTGCGTATTAAACTGATTATTAACTGAACATTAACCAAAGCTCTTGACCCTGTAGCTGCTACCATATGACTGACTGATTGCATACTTGCATTTTGTTCCTATTAAAGTGGCATGCGATTTGGTATTTGATGTGAGTGCAATGTCTCACTCTGATCTCTCTGTAATGATGTTTTGTCTCAGGTAAAATCAAGTATTCAGAGCAGGTCTATGACTCCTGTATGGATGCATTCGACTGCCTTCCCCTGGCTGCACTCATGAACCAGCAGTTCCTGTGTGTTCACGGTGGCCTGTCCCCAGAAGTCCACACCTTAGATGATATAAAGAAGGTGCTGCCTTCTTCCCATTGTTCTTCTTTTACAATCAGTGTGTGTATATGTATATGTATATGTATATATACTATATGTATCTGTGTGGCCTAGTTGGATCGGTTTAAGGAGCCCCCAGCATTTGGACCCATGTGTGATCTCCTGTGGTCAGACCCCCTGGAGGATTTTGGCAACGAGAAGAGCCAGGAGTACTTCAGCCATAACACAGTCAGGGGCTGCTCCTACTTCTACAGGTAGGAGTCTTGAAGCATAACACATTTCTCATTTCAGCTCACGAAAACATGCTTTTGTTAAACATTCTTTTTTTAAGGGAGAGAGAGAAAGAGAGAGAGAGAATTACTGCTTTAAGATCAGCACTATTCTTTTTAAATCTAATTTCGATTAACTTGTTTGCATCTTCATTTTTCATTTGACCCTCAGTATAATGACTAATATGGTAGTTAATAACAGTTCTTCTCATTCCCCTAATGCTTTGGCAAAACTGTAAATTCACATGGCCATGACAGTGAAGCTTGTTGAATTGAATTGAGAGAGAGACAGAGAGAGCAGAGAGAGAGAGAGAGAGAGAGAGAGAAACAGATCAGCTATGCAGTCTGTCCAGGTTCTGCAAGCTGATAACACTCTAAGCTTTCTCTCTCTCTCTCTCTCTCTCTCTCTCTCTCTCTCTTTCTCTCATCCCACACGTATCACCTGAATATTTTACGCTCTCCGCTGAAAATCTGATGGAACAATGCAGGGCATATACATGTCAGTGAGGGTGTGTGTGTGTGTGCTGGAATGGTAGGGACTATCATTTTTAAAATGAATGAGCTCTGTGTGTGTATGTGCAATTAGTTCAAGAGCCATGAAATGTCCATCATAGGAATCAGGCAAATGATTTCTATTTATTCCTCAGCACTGTTAAATTCTCTAATCTGATTGGTCACAAGGAGTTGATTCATTTCCTATAACAGCCGCTCTGACAGTAGCACCAGTGGTCATTCAAAGCACACGTTTATATAAGCGTTGGGATTAGAATACGTTACCGTTTCTATAGTAACAGCTACCTACCAGCTCGTATGGCGGACACTCAAGCTAGCATAATTAGCATCATTTAAGGGTAACAATAAACTTATTAAAAGTCCCATAGAAGTTCCATAGCATTAAATCTAACTATAAACGGTTAAAACATATGACATTTGTAAATAATTAAATAATTGTAATAGAAGAAGATTAAATCATTTTAATAAATAGTTATGATATGCTGTTATTGGAGAGAAAAAAAATCAGAACAACCTGGCATGTTTTATTTTTATTTTTATTTTTCTTTAAATGCAAATTTTGTGATTTCTTTACCAAAAGGTGAAAAAATTTCTTGTTTACGATCCAGTGCTGTATTTTTAGAAACCTGGCATAAGTCTACTGAAACCTTTTTTTTTTTTCTTTTTTCCAAAACATGGACTGAATTGATGCATTTCACTTGAGGCACACTTATTTTTTATACTTTATTTTTAAATTATTAATGCATTTATTAATACATAGATTTTTATGTAACAATGAATAAATAAATGTGTGCTAAATGTGATGTAATAATTATACATTTCACAGTCACTTGTTGGATTCACACTTTCTGTGCCTGAATCTCAAATGGCTTTCTTACAGCCAGAAGAAATAGTGTTTTATGTAGCAGAAGACAATGTCATGATTTTCATCCTCCATGATTAATGAGATATAAACTCATGGAGTGTCTCTCTAATGTTGTTCCCTTCCAAATATCTTGGGTATTTATTTCATCTGTGTATTTATCAATCAATCAATCAATCAATCAAGGACTATCCAGCCATCCATTTATCTATCTATGTATTTGTCAATCAATTAATCAATCAATCAGTCAGTCTATCTATCTATCTATCTATCTATCTATCTATCTATCTATCTATCTATCTATCTATCTATCTATCTATCCATCCATCCATCCATCCATCCATCCATCCATCTATCTATCTATCTACAAACTATATCCTTTATGTGATTTCAAATTCAATGCATTTTGTTTTTGTTGAAGAATTGTGACACTCCTAAATATCTTCATAAGCACATCCATACACCCACACACTATATCACACTGCAGGAGATCACATCACACACTGCATTACCCCCCTGTAGGACACATTAGAGCCTCTGTGTGGGTGCGAGTGTTCCTACATTCATGTTTTAGACGTTTGTCTGTTTTAAGAGAAAATGGTGAGGCCTGTCCATTGCAGGCTCATTAAGCATGCTTAGACGTACGTAGCAAACTCTTTATACACACCCAGTATGCAATTTCACACACTACAACCCATTGGACGTGTGTGTGTGTGTGTGTGTTTAGGCCCCCAGGCTATGCTTCTTGCTCTGCCATGATAGATGACTGACCTCCCACATTGCACTACTTGACAGTGGGGAGCATTCCATCTCTCTCTCTCTCTCTCTCTCTCTCTCTCTCTCTCTTTCTCTCTCTCTCTCTCTTTCTCTGTGTGTGTGTGCTAGGTGATCATTATAACACAGTTAAAGAATGGCTGGTCACAGTAATGGGAAACACAACAAAGCCCATTACCACCATCACCTCAAGTGCTGTATCCACAGCCTTACAGTACACAAATACACACACCACACACATATTCCTCTGCAAATATGCCTCTATCCCTTGTATTCAAAATGTGGATGTGGGTGAGACACAGTGAAGGAATCAGTGCAGCAGTGAGCCAGGAGAAAACTGCAGCAGATTTGGGCCAATCAATAGCAGTGCTTGATTCATCATTAGGTTTCTATGCAGAGCCAAAGCCTGTCTTGAAGCCATTTGGACTAATATTCTCTCTCTCTCTCAAAACAATCATCGCTTTCATTATCTTCTCTTCCCTTGCTCCAGGGAGTGACCAGTCTGCAGTGTGTGTGTATGTGTGTGTGTCCATGTGCATGAGTTGTGTTCATTCTTCACACCGCAGTAGTGATGCTCTTCATGCTTAGCCAAGACTGCTTCTAAAGCACAAACAATATTGTGCTTTGATGTGCTGTATTTCCATTAATCTTGTCTGTTATGTAAGAGTCAGAGCAGCCGTTTTTTTCCTTCCTTCCTTCCTTCCTTCCTTCCTTCTTCACCATGTTATGAACGTTGAGAGTCAGTATGAGTCTACAACTACATTTATGTTTATTAAGGCACAGATTCTCACCAGACCCTTCTAGTATGAAACCATTTGCCTTATAATCATGATTTATTCATCTAATAAACCTAAACTAATTATATTAACCTAATCTAACTTCCAATATAAAACACATTAGGCAAATATACACCGATAAGGCATAACATTATGACCACCTGCCTACTATTGTGTTAGTCCGCCTTTTGCTGCCAAAACAGCCCTGACCCGTCCTGCACTGTGTATTCTGACCCCTTTCTATCAGAATCAGCATTAACTTCTTCAGCAATTTGAGCAACAGTAGCTCATCTATTGGATCGGATCACACGGACCAGCCTTCTCTCCCCATGTGCATCAATGAGCCTCGGCCACCCATGACCCTGTCGCCGGTTCACCACTGTTCCTTCTTTGGATCACTTTTGATAGATACTGACCACTGCAGACCGGGAACACCCCACAAGAGCTGCAGTTTTGGAGATGCTCTGATCCAGTGGTCTAGCCATGTCGTCATAATGTTATGCCTGATGGGTGTATACCATCATAATTATTTATTGGAGTTTTCATTCTTGAGATATCGACCCAACAAACCAGGTAGATTTAAAAAATTTAAAAAGCATATTAAGAGCCCTACTGCTAAAATCTACCTAGGATTCAGCTAGACATTATTTATACCTGATATATTTAGACAAATCCCATTCAGTCAATTAGGCTTATACTACAAGAAATAAATATGCACTGCGTCCAAGCACTTACAGTGGCCAGTTCTTACTAAGTGACATAGAACACTTTTTAAGTTATTAAACTGACACTGTATGCCAAATTATACTTCTCGGCTATCGGCTATCTGAACTTAGCCCCGCCCATATGACCAGACAGACATTATCTATATTATCCATTATCTTGCTCTTTGAGCATGCCTTCCAGGTTGAGTAGAGCTGTTTGAGTAGATTAAGCTCCACCCACAAGGCTTGATTGACACGTGTAATACCCTTTATATAAAAATATTCTTAATAGCAGCTCAGAGTACTGAGAATCATGTATGATGGATCGGGGGGGGGGGGGCATCAGCATCTTTTACAAGACATACTTGTTTAATAACTATAACAACATTAGAAAATTTGACTGTAGTGGATTGTATGCTTGACCACTGTTATGTAAACAGATAGATAGATAGATAGATAGATAGATAGATAGATAGATAGATAGATAGATAGATAGATAGATAGATAGATGGATAGATGGATGGATGGTATGAAAACTATAGCATCTGCAATTTTTTTTCTCATAATCTGAAGTTTGTACAGTTGCTTAAAATAAGATTTTTTTAATGAAATACGTGGTAAAGAACAATGTGTGAAAATGTTCATCCCAGGATGCATTTAAAAAATGCACAAATCAGTCTAACCATCAGCAATTAAACAACTGTTTCTGAATCAGTTCTAAACTTACTCAGATTGCAATTAAATTATTATATTTCCTCCTCATCATTTTATTTACTTAAAAGAATTATACATTATACACATGGTGCCTTTGCTAATGTGTGCTCTGTCTGTGGCAGTATAGTATTACAGGCTCATTAATGTTGCATTTGTATTCATTATGTTATGATTTTCGTTTATTTCCCACTGTGACTGATCTCAGAGGATGGATATAGAAAGGGATGCTCATTTGTTTGTTAAGAGTTGTTAGTTGTAACGGCTCAGCCATTTTAAGAGAAACTAGACCAGATTTATAACAATCATATAACAAAGAGTTTTAAGATAAAGTTTAGGTTACAGTGGGGGTATGTAATCAGAGAGTAACTGGGCTTTTGGAACGAAAACCTTGTATTTGAGAAACATTACACCGCTATTCGAACCATATCCCTATCGAGTGCGTCTATATAGTATGACCAATGTTTTTTTACAATAATTTAATGAATTTTGCTGTACTGTGATAAGAATTTAAAATGTTAAGATTAGATTTACTGTCATTGAGATGAGTACTAGTACAAAGCCAACAAAATGCAGTTAGAATCTAACCAGAAGTGCAAAACGACAAATCAGGTGTAAAGTGCAAAGAGACAACGAGCTAGTGTTGAAATAATGTACTAATGGCATGTTTTCAGCCGTGTAAATGGAACATAAAGCATAGGGGAAATACAGTGCAAATGGCAGGATGTGTGCAAAATGAGTCTGGAGACATGGATTACAGTAATGACGACAGTACAGTGCATTGAAGAAAGGAGCTGTGGAATGTGGAATGGAGGTAGGACTGTGCAAACTGTTTAAGGTTAGCCCGTGTGCAGAGGTAGGTGGTGTGCTTGTGCAAACTGTGAAGTGGTATAAGTTGATCCGAGTGCAAACTGCAGAGTGGGGGTTGGAGGATGGGGGATTATCGGCGTTGTGAGAAGTTGTTGATTGTCGAGGGCAAGAAGCTGTTCTTTAGCCTGCTGTTATAGGCTTATGTAGAACTTTCCAGATGGGAGAAGAGTGAGCGGTCTATGATAGGGGTTGTCTTTACTTTCTGTGGTAGATGTCTGAGATGCAGGGTAGCTGGACACCAGTGAAGGTGGTTTTCTCCATCCTCTAAAGGGCCATAGACTGGTCATAGACTGAGCAGCTGCTGTAAATAATCTGGTATCTGAGTAGATAGGTGAGCCTTAGTTATTCACTTTAGAAAGTAAAAATGTTGATGTACTCTCTTTAGCAGTGTGGAGGTGTTTTGTGGCCCTTGTGAGGTCTACACAGATGTGGACTCTTAGGAACTTAAGTCGGCCACCTTCTCTAGCTCAATCCCATCCTACTGATGTCGGTAAAGGTGTTTGTGAGCTCCTCTTGGTCCTAGAGTAGTCGTCAGTGAGCTGCTTGGTCTTCAGGTTGTTGAGAGACAGGTTGTTGTCAGTCCATTTGGTTGCCAGGTGCTCGACCTCCTCTCTGTTTTATTGCGGTCGCTGATTAGGCCTACTACCGCGGTGTCATCTGCGAACTTGTTAACGGAGTTCAAGCCATGAACAGTTTCGCGCTCGTGGGTGAAGAGAGAGTTTAGTGCTTAGGAGATACACTTATTAGAGCTTGATGTGTCTCTACGGCCTTTTTCTGTTTTACAACTCGTTGTTTATGCTGCGTTATGCCACAGGACTCACACGTAGAGTGGCACATTACCTCAGCTGTATGGTATTTATATTCGATCATTTCATTGATCTGTGCAGTGCTTAGGATTCCTGTGGAGGTTTTCTGTGTGAACGTCTTTGAGCTGAAACTGAAGGAAGACGTGTGCTGCTCCTTAACACCAAATCTCCTGAATAATGCTTTAGTCAGCAGTAGCATATATTGTGTGTGTGTGTGTGTGTGAGACAGAGAGAGAGAGAGAGAGAGAGAGATCGCTAAAGAAGAAAAGAAAGAGCAGAGGGAGGAAGGGAGGGAGGGAAAGAGAGCGAGGCCCACACTGCGGCCAGAAGCAGCATCAACACAGCTCTGCGATCTATCCCACAATCCCCAGGGGCTTTGCAGTGTGGTGTTGCCATGACGACCCACTCCTCCTGCCCGAAATTGGAGCGAGAGAGTAAGACAGAAAGTGAGACAGAGACAGAGGAAGCACTGATTTGTAGACGATAGCAGTAGTACCGCGATGGGGTTGCCACTCGTTAGCAGATGCTGTAGCTCAGAGCAGACTGAGAGAAAGGACTGTTTCTCACTCGCTTCCTGGTGAACCTGCTTCTCTCCATGCTGTCCTGTCTCTCGCTCACGTACGCTGAAGGAAAACTAGCTATGGGCTATACACGAGCCGCAGGATGAGCTCCTCGCCATTAGATCATACTGTGCGCTCCATTAGCTCTTGACAGGGCGGAATTATGTTCACTCTTCACGGCAAGCCCCGCGGTTTATTACGCGGAGCCATAGAAACTCGCTGTTTAACCCAAAAACATTCCCCATAACACCTAGCACACTTCATAATAATTACAACAGCAGTATGTGAGCATTTATGAGTGTACTGTATGAGTGTGTGTGTGTGTCTGAAGACTATTTCAGGCAATAAGCTGTAATATAACTGTCAGCATATGTGTAATTATTTGTGTGTTGCCCCTGTGCTTGTGTCATATGCTACTGGATTTGTTCACTGTGTTTGAAGAAGATTTCTCCTGAGGTATTTGTGATTTCTGAAGACAAAATATTCTGATAGCCCCCATTTTGGCAATGTTTACAATATGGCAATGTTTACAAAATTTACATATTCACAATATGTTTGGGAATTTTGCTTCTATGTTCAGTAAATTAAAGACTTAAAGGGTATGTGTGGTTCTAGCTAGCAAAATAATTCAGTTATTTGTTAGGTTTCTGTTTTTCCCCTAGTTGCTTAGCAGCAGTGATGTCAGCCTATTAATCACGAAAACATTCCCTACATATCCGAAGCACAAAATAAAGTGAACAAAATAGCCATTATTATCTACAGGTTTTATTTTCTTCCTTTTGCCTGAGTACCAGGGTTTGAGTCTTACCTCTGCTTCAGGGTTTGAGTCTTACCTCTGCTTCAGGGTTTGAGTCTTACCTCTGCTTCAGGGTTTGAGTCTTACCTTTGCTTTAAGGGTCTAGTATCACCTCTGTTTCAGGGTTTGAGTCTCACCTCTGCTTCAGGGTTTGAGTCTCACCTCTTCTTCAGGGTTTGAGTCTTACCTTTGCTTCAGGGTTTGAGTCTTACCTTTGCTTTAAGGGTCTAGTATCACCTCTGTTTCAGGGTTTGAGTATCACCTCTGTTTCAGGGTTTGAGTCTCACCTCTGCTTCAGGGTTTGAGTCTCACCTCTGTTTCAGGGTTTGAGTCTCACCTCTGCTTCAGGGTTTGAGTCTCACCTCTGCTTCAGGGTTTGAGTCCCACCTCTGCTTCAAACCCTGTCACTTCTGACCCTGAGCATTTCTGCTTCAGGGTTTGAGGGGTTCCGGGTTTGAGTCTTACCTCTCACCTCTGCTTCAGGGTTTGTGTCTCACCTCTGCTACAGGGTTTGAGTCTCACCTCTGCTTCAGGGTTTGTGTCTCACCTCTGCTTCAGGGTTTGAGTCTTACCTCTGCTTCAGGGTTTGTGTCTCACCTCTGCTTCAGGGTTTGAGTATCACCTCTGCTTCAGGGTTTGAGTCTTACCTCTGCTTCAGGGTTTGTGTCTCACCTCTGCTTCAGGGTTTGAGTCTCACCTCTGCTTCAGGGTTTGAGTCTTACCTCTGTTTCAGGGTTTGTGTCTCACCTCTGCTTCAGGGTTTGAGTCTCACCTCTGCTTCAGGGTTTGAGTCTTACCTCTGCTTCAGGGTTTGTGTCTCACCTCTGCTTCAGGGTTTGAGTCCCACCTCTGCTTCAAACCCTGTCACTTCTGACCCTGAGCATTTCTGCTTCAGGGTTTGAGGGGTTCCGGGTTTGAGTCTTACCTCTCACCTCTGCTTCAGGGTTTGTGTCTCACCTCTGCTACAGGGTTTGAGTCTCACCTCTGCTTCAGGGTTTGTGTCTCACCTCTGCTTCAGGGTTTGAGTCTCACCTCTGCTTCAGGGTTTGTGTCTCACCTCTGCTTCAGGGTTTGAGTCTCATCTCTGCTTCAGGGTTTGAGTCTTACCTCTGCTTCAGGGTTTGAGTCTCACCTGTGCCTCAGGGTTTGCGTCTCACCTCTGCTTCAGGGTTTGAGTCAAACCTCTGCTTCAGGGTTTGAGTCTCACCTGTGCCTCAGGGTTTGCGTCTCACCTCTGCTTCAGGGTTTGAGTCTCACCTGTGCCTCAGGGTTTGCGTCTCACCTCTGCTTCAGGGTTTGAGTCAAACCTCTGCTTCAGCGTTTAAGAATTGCTTCTGCTTCAGGTTTGAGTCTCACCTTGTAATTCCCTATGACCCTGTGTAGAATAAGTGGTCCAGAATATGGAAAAAAATGGATGTATGGTAAAATATTGTGGGCAAGTAAACAAAATAAATAAATAAAAGCTAAAAAAAAAAAAAATTTGGCTGATGCACATTTCTAGTTGAGAGTTATAACCTTGAGTAATATAGCAGAGGTTGAGGAACTGTCAGAGCCAGAATTCACAGATCATGCTGACAGTGCTGACATTTCTACCTCTGGGTTTTGTCCAGTGTTTTCAGTCCCCCTACTGGAAACCTGTCTACATGTTACAGTGCCCCTGCTGACTGCAGCCTAAACTACACACATGCTCTTTCTGCCTTCCAGTTATCCAGCTGTGTGCGAGTTCCTACAGAATAATAATTTGCTCTCAGTCATCCGAGCACATGAAGCACAAGATGCAGGGTATGTATGCCGACACACTCTGTTTCACAGACACGCTCACTTCTTCAATCTACACTGATAGTAATTTGATAACTAGTCCCCTACCCCCCTTTCTTGCCTCTCTGTCTGTCTGTCTGTGTGTGTTGGTCTGGTTGTTTTGTCACAGATACCGGATGTACAGGAAGAGTCAGACCACTGGCTTCCCATCACTAATCACCATCTTTTCTGCACCAAACTACCTTGATGTTTACAACAACAAAGGTGTGTGAAAGCAACACTCGTGTCTCAGTGTCCCACTTCCCTCATAGATCTTATATTCTTAACTCTGTAATGCACTGAAAACACTAAGTCAGAGCAAGAAGTCTGGCAAATATTGACAAATCAGACTGCAGTCGATGTGTCGCAAGTGTGTGTGTGTGTGTGTGCATGGAGTGTTATCTATAATAAACAGAGTAGGATGGAGGAGATGTGTGGGTGGGAGAGGCTGTCAGCTTCACTGACTCCATCCATGTGGCTTTATTTCTCCTGATGGAACAGGGTCAGCAGCTCAGGCTTAAGCAAGGGCCATCTTGTGGATATTTCTTAGACTACAACACACACACACATGAAAGAGACAGAGATATAAACAATACTGAGTACAGACTCAACATGCTAATCTGCACATTTCACATAACACAGAAAAAGTTTTTTCTTAAATACTATAATATCTTTGCAGAAGTACGTGCTTGTTAAATCTTAATATATAATCCATATGTATCATGTGATATCTGTATTTATCTACAGTTACTATATGTACACCCACAGTCCACAGGAACACCTGTCCACTTGCACACCTGCTCAATAATCCAATCAACCAATCCAATCATCTGGCAGCAGCATAGTAAATAAAATCATGCTGATGTTTGGTGGACATGGGGGTGGACATAAGAAACTCCACTCAAGGAGTAACCTGAGCTTTGGAATGAAATGGGAAGCCTGGAGCAAAGTAGTGGCAGAGTTATTCCACTGTGCCACCATTCTGCTTAATGAGATGAAATGTCACTGGTTCGAATAATTTTCCTCTTCGCTGTTCTTCACTGGTGGTTTCTTCTCAGCTATACTGTATGTCAAAACATTTGGCTCAGTTGAAGTTCCATGACGTGAGAATGAATAGACCGTATAGGAGTGACTATTTACATATCTGACTAAATGGCAGGAGAGTGATGAAGGCTAGCACATGCTGATTCACATGGAGCTGTATGACATCACAGTGCGTTGGAACACACAAAGAGGAATCTGCCCTATTCTTCATATATGTTCACTGATGCCCATGGTTGGCTAGTGTCTCTGTAGGGGGCAGGATATGAGGGAGCACAGCCAGTTTTGCTCCTGTGGCATCGACAAGATTTGTACTTGACACACACTTTTCTGCAGTAGCCCCCCTTACTGTCACATTTAACTAGCATTTGGTAGCCGGGCAGATGCGTGGTCACTTGCAAACTAACAAATCCCTGTTGATTGTGTATTATGTTTTGGACTGTTATCAATCTCTAAATGTAGGTATTTGTGTGTATTTATGCGTTTCTACATCAGCGGCCGTCCTGAAGTATGAGAACAATGTGATGAACATTCGACAGTTTAACTGCTCCCCCCACCCCTACTGGCTGCCCAACTTCATGGATGTCTTCACCTGGTCTCTGCCCTTCGTGGGAGAGAAAGGTAAGTCTTCTCTCTCAGACATATTCAGCACTGAGATTCAAATGGAAAACACTGGGTATATATGACCCTTCTAATGATTATCCATAAATTTCCCCCTGCAGTAACAGAGATGCTGGTAAATGTGTTGAGCATCTGCTCCGATGATGAGCTAATGAACGACGGAGACGAGATCTTTGATGGTAAGACACTGCTTTGAAATTCTGCACACTGTCCACACATCTGTTTTTTTTTCTTATTTCCTATGCAGCCTTTGTCTTCTAAAGAGCTGTATTGAAAATGCTCCTTGCAAACCAGAAGCTCACAGTGTTCTTAAGAAGATCACTTAGTGTTCTTGCTCCCAGCAAGCCTTGCATTTAAATGACTTTCCCGACGGCAATATAGTCTGAAATCTTATGTCCGCCCACAGCCAACGCAGCAGCTGCGCGGAAAGAGGTGATTAGGAACAAGATCCGTGCCATCGGCAAGATGGCCAAGATGTTCTCTGTGCTCAGGTACGTGAAGGACTTTCGGTGATGGAGTCACTTTCAGTATGCTAATCTATGAAAATCAGAAAGAAATGTCTCAGACATACATGAGAGTAGAGACTCATTTGACTTTGTGTTGTATGTGTATGACTATATACAGAGAGGAGAGCGAGAATGTGTTGACGCTGAAGGGACTGACCCCGACTGGCATGCTGCCTAGCGGTGTGCTGTCTGGGGGCAAACAAACTCTGCAGAGCGGTGAGCATTCAAGCCTACCTGGGGTCTCACGGGGCACTTTTCTAAACCTGTATCTGTCTCTTCCACCTGTCTCTCCATCTGTCTCTCTGTATCCTCTGACAGACTCCAGGCTTTGGGGTATATTCTACACGCACCATGAGCGTCCCCAAAGCCTGGACTGCAGTGGGTCGGTTTCCCCACAGTGGGTAAACTGGGGTGAGGTGAGCGTCTGTGAGGCCTGTGCCAGGTTAAGAAGGACGGCCAGGCATCTGGGAACGCGTGTGTGTGCCTGAGGGGTTGACTGGCTCTGTGCTCCATAGTCTGGTTGGCGTGCATGCATTTCGCAGGGTCGTCGCTACTGATGCACTACTGCTGCCTGTGCCTTACTGCCGTATGCATGGCTTGTTCGAGTGTAACCGGGTCCCCTCCTCTCCCCTCAGCAACCATTGAAGCCATCGAAGCCATCGAGACAGAAGCAAGTGACGGAGAAGGTAAATCCAGGACATGTATCTGGGCTTAGCGTCAGCTGTTGCACAGCCATGATCTCACGTTCACGTTCACACAAGGACCACCAAAGCAGTGTAGAAGAATCATTGAAAGGAATAATGCATTGAAGTCTAAGAAAGGGCAAGGCTGATATCTGGGAACCATTTTAAAGTTGCAGTTTGTGATTTTCTTCAATTATGATCTCATTTCAGAGATATTGCCATGTAGCTGGCCCAGGTTTTCTTCACTATAAACATTTTTTTCAGGTCCAGAAAATGACCACACACCTCCCATCCAGAAGAGAGATGCTTAGCTCTACCTCTTTTCCTTAAAAGGCAAGGGGTGTGGTCTGTTCCGGGTTATTAATGTTTATTCACAGGCAGACTCTGAAAATTACAAACTGCTCCTTTAAGCTTGGTAGCGTCTAGAAAGTCTGTGACTTTTTATGCTATTATATTTTTAATACATATGTAAAAATTAAAATCTTGTAGTATGAGTAAAATCTTGTGCTTTTGCTGCTGTGGCAAAGGCACAAGTATTTTTCTGACCTTTTTTTTAATAATGTGGTCCAAGGGATTGAATTTGGGATTCCCTTCATTTTTATGACTTTACCAGATATTAACAATGCCCTTTCTCGGCGATAACAGTAGAGAGAATAGGGACATTCACACTGAAGAATGCATGATGTTTTGAGATGGTGTCTAACCCAGACGCATGATTACTTGAGTCGGTATGTTAAGCACTGCATTTTTCTCGTCCACTCATGAGACAACTGTGAGCGTAGCATGTGGTTACTGGAACTCTCAGGAACTCCCAGCCAACCAGAGTGTGTTAGCCTCTTCCACAACCTCTCGTGCTATAAAGCAGGCACACCTCAGTGGCTCACACATGGAAAGGGAACTGATCGCTATTTCCTCTCTGGTCCTGTTTTTGGGTCAAGCAGAAAAAGGAAAAAGGCGGGTAATTGAATACAGACTGTAAAAAGGAAACAGGTTTAATATCCTGAGTTAAGATTGTTCACCAGTGAGTCTTAAAAGCTGCATTCTTTTTCTTTCTTTCTTTTTTTTTTTTACTATGTATGCTTATACACATTTATTCTTCAAGATAAGTAGTGGAAAAAGAGACAAGGCTGGCTATCATCAGAGAGTATTAATATCATATTTTTATATCATGACCCAGAGGTCAGTGGTTTATAACAGCAAGAAGTCAGAAGAGTACAGCATACTAATATCACAAAACATTGTTATAGAGTTTATAGAAAAAGAAAAAGGCAGGGCTATTATTTCCAAACTTGGAATTGTCCATAAAATCTAATCTGTATTTAAGAAAACTACTGACTTTTGAACTACATGAGCTGCAAAAAATCTCAATTTTTTCTTTTTTTTATACCACAGCCCTGATGATTTCTCAACATTGATTAGTCAGAAGGTGTTGTTTCTCACATTGGTTCCTGTTGTAAGGCTTATATTAATGTGCTTGCTCTAATACTTAATAGGTTTTCTAGTAACAACTTGCGTAGGGGATTTCTATAGCAGATGCTCAACGTGATCGATTACAAAATGTGTGTAGTCACTGGAATGGTGAAGCTCTCTGTGAAGAGATGTTAATGTTTGTTTAGGAAAGGAATCTCCAGTGACAGTCGGAGGTACAGTAACTAACTGCTGTGGTATAAAAAGAATAAAACACTTTGGGACCTGCTGTTATAATCGACAACATTGCTCATTTTCCTATAACAGCATGCCCTGTTGTGATTTATTCCTTACAATATTCCACGTTTGCCAGAATGCAGCTTTGATAGGATACATCTGGTGATCTGGGGTTCATTATGATCTGTGCCTCTCCACAGCCATCCGTGGCTTTTCTCCACAGCACAAGATCAGCAGCTTCGAAGAGGCTAAAGGTCTAGATCGCATCAACGAGCGCATGCCTCCCCGCAAAGACGGCGTTAACCACGTCGGTCACTCCATGGGCAAAATGAACATGTCCGAGGCCAATGGTACCGACGACAACAGCAACATCCAGTGATGCAGCGGCCACCTACAGTGACCGCATGGCCAAACCCGTGCCGCTGTTCTGCTGCATGGCAGGATATCGCCAAAACCTGAAAATTTAAAGCCTCCTGATACCAACCAACCCCAAACGACATAACTATATGTATGCATCCACTACTGCTATGTCAAATTAGGGAAGCAAACGATCCAATTTCAAATCTGTCATGGATGTGGGTTGAAGGCGGTTGCTCTTTTTTCGCTGCCAGTTTACCATATGCGGGTTTCTCGCAGTTTCGGGGCGAGTTCTGCCGCTTTTTGGGTGTGATGAACAGGGTATTGGGGTGGGGTTTGCTTGGGAGGGGGGAGCAATGTCAGTCAAGGGCTGAAAGTGTCTTTATCAATTCCTTTCTGACTCCACCCATTCACCAAGTGGGCGGGGACTAGGGATTTAGAACTCTCTCTTTAGCCTGATCCATCGCAGCTCAACGGTGGGGGTGACCAGCCAGTACCAATGCCACGCACATATTTCAATATTTTGATTGATGAGTTTTCTTCATGAGCCCATCTCATAATGATCGCACTGTTTGACATGTTTTGCTACTAGTATTAACGAATAATGAAATTTGAAATGACGCAAAAACGAAACGTTTCTTAGAAAGGACATTTAAAGAGAAAAATATGTACATTTTATTACTTGCAATGCAATCTTACCTGAGTATTTTTATTTATTTACTTCTTTATTTATTTTTATGATTTTTTTTTTATTTTTTTTTTCATTTGGTAAGATGCCATAACGCTGCTTGGACGTAAGGTAGAGGGAGCTCGCGTATGTCGGCTGTGGACTCGTAAAAAACCCTGCCGCCGTCCGTTGTGTGAAGTGGACACTAGACGATGGGGGGAGGGGAAAAAGATGGGGAGGGGTGGGGGGGTTATATGCAGTCGGAGTTTGACCTTTGGCACCACCTACCTGATTGTTTCTCACCTGCCTGTAACTCGAGAGAGAATGCACATAGTATGTTTCGCAAGTCGAATGAACCTATATATAAGTATAAATATATACATATATAAATATATTATTGATAATAAATGATGGACAATATCGAGGACAATTTTTAACAGCATCTGTGGTATGGAACGCATCAATGCATGCAATTAAGTTCCTTATTGATATGTGAAATTATAATTGTGATGTGTTTCAATATAGTAGATTTGAATTATTTCCCTCTTCAGATTATATTTGTAAAGTTCAACTTTGTTTTTTTTTATATCTATATACAGTATATATATATATACATATATATATATATATATGATTTTTTGTAATCTTTTCTTCTGTCTTTAATCTGTTTCCTTTTTCATTTATTTATTTTTTTAATGTTATTTTGTTGGTTGATTTGATTTTTGTATTGTTTTTGCTGTACAGGCACCAATGCTCTTTCTTGAGGTGTTAAGCCTTTGTGGGGTTTTTTTTGTTTTGTTTTTATTTGTTTTTTTCCGTTCCGTTGGTGTAAAGAATGTGTTCAATAGTGTGAATGAACATATTACTCAGTGAAAAGCAACATTCAGGCTGCCAAAGCATGATCGCATGGTTTATTCACATGTAAACAAAACTGGACACGCTGAAAATCCTGTGTCTCACTTTGAAGGAAATCTATATTCTCATTCTAATTCTTGATGATATCCTTATACTTCTTATTCTTACAATTAAGCTTACGGTTCTTTTCTCCACTGTTTTCTGATCCTTGTTTGGTCCAGACGTGGTTTATTTCGAAGAAGGAGTTTAATGGATTTTAACTTGTGACTATTTTTTCTTGCAATTTTCTCTTTAACTAAGTTTTGGCATTTGACTTCCTAAATGATAACACACATTGTAAGCATGCCCTATGGGACAAATCACTTTTTTTACTCTTGAATAAAATATGCATGAACTACCGTGTCTGTCACCATTCTGTCCCGGTCATGTGTGGTTTCCTCGTCATGAATGAAATATTTCGGGCCAAATGTAATTATACATGAAAAAACTTCCTGGATTTGTGGTTTCCATTTGTTCCGAGTGGATCAGGACCCAACCGGTATACTATATTGTGTATATCAGTCATTTAACAATTATTAATCTTGTCCTCCCGGTGATGGACTGATGACCTGTCCAGGGTGTACCCAATGTGTGCTGGGATAGGCTCCAGCAGATCCCCGTGACCCTAATTAGGAATAAAGCGGGTATAGAAAATAGATGGATAATTTTGTCCTGTTGAAACACTTCTTCTGAGTGACTAATGTGAAAAATGTTGCTCTTAGACTGATATAAGCTAATGTTTAACAGCATCGATTTGCTCAACACAAGGGAACTTTAATAAGCACTAATAACAGTCCATTTGGGCAGGAATCATGCTGCCCCATACTTGCTCTGGACACATTTTGTAATGGGTAGGACAGTTAATTAATTAATAGCTATTCAGTGTTCACAATCTCACATAACACCTGGAGAACAACGCCTGCCATATCTAACACTGTTGAATGTCTTGCAAAAGAAAAATCCATTCGAATGTAACAAAGCTATTCAAATGAACAGTGTTGTGTCTATAGATTTCAGTCCTTTCCATCATTAGAAAGCACATGATTAGCAAGTTAAACCTACAATGTTTCCATATCTAGTTAAGTTTGATCATGTGTCTTTGGAGTGCAGTTAACAGCAACCAGAAGCCATCTTTATGGAAGACGTGATCGAAGAATTTTGCAAGAATGTCTTTGAAAAGGAGGCAAAAATAAACAATGAGGTGGCAGAGGTATATCAGAGATTTGAAGAACTCAGTGATAATAAATTAGTGTAGGGTTATTTTGTTCAAGTTCTGTTGACGTTCAACTGTGTTATAGAGTTTAATAAACATTAAAATCTACTATTATAGCCTTATGACTTGAATTTTAGGTTTTATTGATTAGTATTATGTATAATGTTGTTATATACTATACAATGTTTTTAGAGAAACCCTTTTCCTCTTAGCAAGGCTGGAGCACAAACACAAGGCCAAAGAGTTGCTTTTCCATGAGAACACTGCATCTGCTTCCTCCTATTCATTCACAGGAAACTGTAGGTCACCATCAGTACAAGAGCAGTCTCTCCCTTAAACCAGGAGTGGGCATAATTACACATACACACACAAACACACACTCAGTCAAACACCAGGATACAACCAAAATTTACTTCCGATAGGACAGGAAACAGTTTCTTAGGAACTGCACATTGCTCTGGACTCATTCATGTGCACACACTTTAAACACTGCTCTGTCTCTTTTATACAATAATATTTATGCCTGGTGACCTTTAACAGTCTGCATTTTTCTATAGGAACATATCTAAAACTCGTTGGATTAAGCAATGACTATGCTATTATGTCTTTTTATTGTTCTCTGTGTGTCTGTATCAGTGCCTGGAGGTAAGTCCGAAATATATGTACTTACAGGACTTTATTATGTAGTTTAAACTAGCCTCATTACAGCAGAGGTTCTGAGACAAAAGAAAAATGACAACAAATTTAACCAAAATTCAGATATTTCTCAGTGAGATAACTAGGAAATATACACATCCCAATTATCTATTAAAGAGTATTAGGAAAAAGATTCATCAGGATTACATTCTCTTATTTATGAGGGAATCTTGGTCAGATCTGGACATAGGATCATAGGATCAAGTCGAATTGGACCTATATATATATATACATATATATATATATATATATATATATATATATATATATATATATATATATATATATATATATATATAAGTATATTATTAATAATAAATGATGGACAATATCATCGACAATTTTTAACAGCATCTGTGGTATGGAACGCCTCAAGATTTGCAATTAAACTACTGATAAAATGTGAAAATATAATTGTGACATGTTTCAATATGGTAGATGTGAATTATTTGCCCTTTTTAGATTATATTTGTAAAGTTCAACTGTTTTTTATATCTATATACTTTTTTATATATAATACTGAGACTGCCGAAGCATGATGGTTTATTTACATGTAAACAAATTGGACACTAAAATAAAAAACCCATACGTTTCACTAAAGATGTTACTAAATGCAATTTGTAAAGCCATTGAGTAAAGCATTGAGTACGAATGGTTTATAATAATAAAGAGTGTCCTAAATTAAATGCAAGGCTAAGACGTTCTAAGAAAGTCTGCTGTTGTTTGTGCTTTAAAAGGAATTGGGTTTTCATATTTTGTATCATATATACTTAGACCTCAACTTCAAACAAATATATTTCACCAAAATGATTTGGAAAATGTTATTTATTGCCTAAAATCTCGCCTAAAAGAACGTCTTCTGAAGGCAATGTTGGTAAGAAGCCAGTTCAAGAAATGCAGTGGTAAATCTTAGCGCTGTAGTAACTATTAAGTGTATTGTCCTGTTTCCACAGTGACCGTCGGTACAAATACAACTGATAAAAATCAATCTACAGGTAATGCATTATATATGATGTAATAACTTCAATTCATTTTTAGACGTTTTGGGTGAACAGAGTATCAAAAAGTCACCTACATTTTCTTAACATTGTCTTTTGAAAGCAGTGCAGCTGGTGATGCTTCTTTACGTTTAGAATATTTGTGGATAGTTCAGTCAGTTAGAGGTAGCTGTAGTTGTCAGCCGTCATCTGTCTCTATCCTGCTATTCCCAGTCTGCCCCATGTACCTGCATACTTGTTTATTGTGGTTTTCCTCTTATAGTGTTAGGCAGATTTACACCATTCAGGCATAACATTATGACCACTGCCACTGACCACTGATGATCTCCTCATCATGGCACCTGTTAGTGGGTGGGATATATTAGGCAGCAAGTCAACATTTTGTCCTCAAAGTTGATGTGTTAAAAGCAGGAAAAATGTACAAGCGTAAGGATTTGAGTGAGTTTGACCAAAAGGGCCAAATTGTGATGGCTAGACCACTGGATCAGAGCATCTCCAAAACTGCAGCTCTTGTGGGGTGTTCCCGGTCTGCAGTGGTCAGTATCTATCAAAAGTGATCCAAGGAAGGAACAGTGGTGAACCAGCAACAGGGTCATGGGTGGCCAAGGCTCATTCATGCACGTGAGAAGCGAAGGCTGGCCCGTGTGATCCAATCCAACAGACGAGCTACTGTTGCTCAGATTGCTGAAGAAGGTCAGGTTCTGATAGAAAGGTGTCAGAATACACAGTGCAGGACGGGTCAGGGCTGTTCTGGCAGCAAAAGGGGGACCAATACAATATTAGGCAGGTGGTCGTAATGTTTTTTTAAAAATTTACATTATAAATTTATAATTTGTTTAGGGTGACTGTAAAATTCTCTCCATGGACTACAGATGAAAAATAACCTTCGGCTAACTCTGCTGCATTTACAGTAATGTTTATTCATGTGCACTGTGCCTGTTAAATAAACAAGATTATAAATTAATAAAAATGTCATTTCAACAGATTTCAGATTTCAACAGAATCTGTATGATTGATTTGCTTTTTACGTTTTAAATATGTGGATAATGTAAGATAGATATTGCTATTTATTTAATTTTATTTATTTTAATTTTTTTATTTCTTTTTATATACTTCTTTATTTTTTTGAGAAAAAAAAGAGTTTGCTTTTCTCTTCTTCTCATTAAATAAATGAGGGTAATAAATGCTAAAGTCATTTTTACACAGTGGTCACATTTTTTTTTGTGCAGTTGTCACCATTATAATAAGATTCTTTACATTTCAGATACAGATACTTCTGGTGGCATGATGACCCTTTCTCCCAACCACACACGTAAACATGATATTTTCTTTTTCAGAAATTGACTCTCAGAAAATTAAAGCAAGCTATTTAAAGTGAAATGCAGTGGTATAATGTAATTCCTCTAGAGATATAGATTACTCATAAGGATTGATTATGTTCACTATTGTCTAAGAAGGGCCTAAACTACTCAGGTCAAGTCCAAGTCTCCATGATGGAGAAAGGGTGATTTGAGCTACATTAAGCAATTGCATGTAATTTCATTTGAAATCTGAGATTCACAAGATTAGAAATCAAGTTTAAATAAGTCATGAAAACTATGATGGAAATTAGATTTGCAGTATATAAATTAGCAGTTTGTAACTAATGCCTTTCTCTTCAGTTTCTTTCCTGTGTTATCTGTAAATAAGCAATTTAAATTCAATTCAACCAAAGTGGCTCATCCACCCATCCATTGTCTATAACCGCTTTATTCCTAATTAGGGTCACGGGGATCTGCTGGAGCCTATCCCAGCACACATTGGGCGAAAGGCAGGGGTACACCCATCACAGGGCCACATATAGACAGACAACCACACACACTCACAAGCAATTAAGAATTACCAATCAACCCAATGTGGGAGGAAACCGGGAGGAAACTGGAGTACCCGGAGTAAACCCACACAGGCACGGGGAGAACATGCAAACTCCACACAGGAAGGCCCCTGCCTGTTCGAACCCGGAATTCGAACCAGGACCTTCTTGCTGTGAGGCAACAGTGCTAATCACTAAGCCACCCAAAGTGACTCATAAGAATCCAATTCAATTATAAAGTGTATATATATATATATATATATATATATATATATATATATATATATATATATATATATATATATATATATATATATATATATATATATATATATATTTAACCACCTGCCCTGCTGGTATAAATATTATCCTAATAAATCCCACTTTACCAGATGTAGTCCAGTCTCTAACGTCTTCTACTATGTGCAGGTGGTGACGCTTCTCCAACACAGACCCCAGACAACGGGCTCAGCACTTTGGCCTTCGGTAGACACATCAAATCAAATCAGAGATTGTTCCGAGATATCTGTCGAATTGAATTTTGTAGCAATTTTGTTGTCTTTCGGCAGGTGTGATGAGCTTCATTCTCATTTTGATCATTGTCATGGTGATCTTGGTAACAGTTGTTAACCTCAGAGGACGGTGCAGTAATACAAAGGATGATGGTGAGATGCTGTTTGTGTGTGTGTGTGTGTGTGTGCGTGTGTGTGTGTTCTTCAACGGCTTTAATGAATTAGAAAATAATTAGTTTTTATCTACCTTGTAGGTGTCAAAAACTATGGCTCTGTGATATCGGAAGGGTAAGAATTAAATCTCGTAAGTGCATTTTTGAATGTATGCAAGCAAATCACAAGTTTTTTAAAGATAATTGTGATTTGTTCAACATTCTTACAGGCAAATAAGACACAGTGAAGAGAGGGAAAGCATCATGCTAGTCTCCATGAGGACATTAAACACAGACACTGGTAAAGGTTTATGAAATACAAGTGCAATACATTTAAAGCCATCATGCACAGTCAAACTCAATTGTGTGTGTGTGTGTGTGTGTGTATACATCTGCTCATTTATGCAGTTTATTTTTTAAATCTTCAACCGTTTAGTTGAGTCTGTGCCATGATAGCCTCAGATTCCTGTGCTAGACTGAGTGGAACCTGACATAATTTTGTTCTTGTAACCCGTTCCTCAAGGTTCAGTGTTTTGTGAATGCTTTGAGATTGTGAGATACTTTTCTGCTCACCGCAGTTATAAAGGGTATATCCTCGGACCAATCTGTCCATTTTCCTTTGAGCTCTCTCATCAGCGAGACATTTCCCCTGAGAGCTGCTCACTGGATGTTTTTTGTTTTTCATACCAGTATGTGTAAAATAGACACTGATCTACAGTTTCTCAAACCAGTCCATTTGGTACCAACAACCATACCATGAGGTTATATTTTTCTATATTCTGATGTCTGATAATCTAAAATAATTTATGTCTTTTTTCTATTTACAGACACAGATTCAGTACGGCTCTCCTCCATTTTCAGTTCAGCACCGGACAGTGAATACCAATAGCTCAGAATCTGAGCTTTTGAGCTATCTGATTTCCTTCACTGCTGTTTCATTCTGACACCAACAACTGCCTTTTCATTCTCCTACAACATGTCTTTGTACAGTTTGTCTCACATTTGCAAATATTTATGCCAAATTAAATGATCACATAATATAAGCTAATGAATGGTGAATGTGTGATATTTTTAACAACTCACTGGACAACTTCAATCACCTCTGTGACTGCTTTTGTCTAGATTCAGACATGATCAGTATACACAATGTTTCCAAAAGTTTTGGGACACCCCTCCAAATCATTGAATTCAGGTGTTGTTTTTCAGGGGTTGGGCTCGGCCTCTTAGTTCCAGTGAAAGGAACTCTTAATGCTTCAGCTTCATACCAAGACATTTTGGACAATTTCATGCTCTTTGTGGGAATAGTTTGGGGATGACCCCTTCCTGTTCCAACCACCAGTGCACCAGACACAAAGCAAGGTCCATAAAGACATGGATGAGTGAGTTTGGTGTGAAGGAACTTGAGAGTCCTGACCTCTACCTGATAGAACACCTTTGGGATAAGTTAGAGCGGAGACTGCGAGCCAGGCCAAAACTGGGACGTCTGCTTTTACATGCACATGAATATAATATGGAGTTGACCCACCCTCTGCAGCTATAACTCTTCTGGGAATGGTTTCCACAAGGTGTTCTATGGGGTTGAGGTCATGACTCTGTGCAGGCCAGTCAACTAAGCGGCCAAGCCCAAGCCCTGAAAAACAACACCTGAACTTAATGATTTAGAGGGGTGTCCCAAAAACTTTTGGCAATATAGTATAAGACCTAAGAAAAGCTTCACAGTCATTCTGTCACTTTTTTTCCTGTCATATTTCAAATATGTGTTCCTTTCAGTATTAAAACATGATTTAGGAATCGTTAAAAGAATTGTCTCTAAATTGTTGACCCACTGAAATGCATGACATTGGAACACAAGCTGCAGTGTGAATGACCATATATGGGCAATGCGGGCGCTTTGCTATTGGATCTTATTGTGCTTCCGGTTCCGGTTAGCGATGGCGGTTGCTAGCTACCGCTATTTAGATATTTGGTTGTCTCGCTTATAACACGGTTAAATATTGTAAAAAAATAATGTGACATTGCTGTTTCTGGTAGCAGATTATGTACGTGGGAGTGAAGCGTGTGACAGCGACAGCAGTTAAAACGGTTGTAATGTTACCGAATATCGGAAACTAATCTGCTGCTCGCTAGCTGTTATTAGCTTGTTAGCTATTTGGCGTCTTCACGTAACGAACACAGCTAAAACGTCTACCGAAATTTGCCTCTCAGCGTTATTGTGCTTTCAGCTTTAGTGTGAACATATGGGAAATAAAGTTTTCCCAGTTTCTGTGTTGTAATTAGTGTTTTTTTTTTTTGTTCTATTGTTTTTGGCAGCCTGTCATTGCAGCTGTCATTCCGGTGTCCGTATTAAGTAGGCAGTACCGTTATCTGAAGCAGCTGTAGAGATGCCGGGGTTCGGGTCTGATAAAGAAGAATCAGACAGACTGATAGAGAAAGCAAAGCTATGTCTAAGATCAGGACAGAAAGAGAAAGCCCTGCAGATGTTATATGAAGCACTGAAAATATACCCCAGCACCCGAGCCCGAGGTGAGTAACCTTAGGATTTACATGCTGCCACTGAAATAGAAAGTGCAGCGTCTGGATATCACGGCATGTCTCATGATCAACGCTCGGCTCAGTTGTCCGTCTGGGTCTTGCAGTCCAACACAGGATCCTTAAGTGTTTGTCTAAGTTATTAGGCCAGTTGTATATTTAATCCCCCCCGGGAAATAAACTCTTGTCTTTCCGAAATGAACTGGATACTCTTTTAAGTAAATGAAACTAATAAACGTTCTTGGGTACGTAAACTGGCTGTATCTGAGTGCAAATAACATTTATGCATTATTAATGTAATCCAATATTAGACTTTTCATTGTACTGTATTGTCACACCCCTCCAAATCATTGAATTCAGGTCTTGTTTTTCAGGGAAGACATGGATGAGTGAGTTTGGTATGGAGGAACTTGACAGAGTCCTCATCCATGTCTTTATGGACCTTGCTTTGGTCACTGGTGTGCAGTCATGTTGGAACAGGAAGGGGTCATGCCCAAACTGTTCCCACAAAGAGCATGAAATTGTCCAAAATGTCTTGGTATGAAGCTGAAGCATTAAGAGTTCCTTTCACTGGAACTAAGTGGTCAAGCCCAACACTTGAAAACAACACCTGAATTCAGTGATTTGGAGGGGTGTCCCAAAACTTTTGCCAATATAGTGTGATATGATACTAACAACATTCTTGTAACTGAGCTGACTTTTTGTAAATTGGCACATTATGCCAAAATTCAGAGGCAAGGGTCTCGTTAACATAACAGTGACTTGGATTAAATATTCAATCGGGCAGACTTTCTATATGTATATGTCATGGGTCTTGGAGAAGGATAGATTTAGAGCTTGTTCAGCACGAAAATGTGTACATTGCAGTTTGTCAGCAATATCGAGTTGCTCTCATGGGGAAAGGTAACTGATTTGCTGATTCAGCCATCACCTATTCAGACTTTTGGGCTATTTAGATGTTCTGTTTAAATACTGATAAATATAGAGTAAAAAAAAATGCCTTCATGTGACATGGCATCACACTTATCCCATCTTCCTTTCTATCAACAATTAGTCCTCATTGATGCTATTGTGAAGAATGGGAGTGCAGCTGCCCCAGAAACTGAGCGTACGTACACTCCACCGCCTGGGTGGAGGAACACGGATGATGAAATATCCAGCCGGCGGCAGCATCAGCGTTACAGCACAGGAGATGCTGATGAGATACCCAACGATGACAAGAAGAGCTACACTGAAGAGCAGAGGCAGGGAGTCCTAAGGTTCGTTCCTTTAGCATCACTCACTGAGATGAGTTTATGTGTCCTTGTTCTATAGTATTACTGTGTTTTACATTAGTGACAAATATCCTATCTCTTTATATTGGCAGGATACAGAGATGTAAAGATTTCTATGAGATTCTGGGCGTGCCAAAAGATGCCAGTGATGAGGATCTGAAAAAAGCATACCGTAAGCTTGCACTACGGTTTCATCCAGACAAGAACTGTGCTCCTGGAGCTACTGATGCTTTTAAAGGTATGGATCTGTGTTCAGCACTAGCATTTGTTAAAGTGTCGTGCTTGAAAAGTGTTTTTTTTTGTAGTTTTTTGTACTATCTGTTTTACACCTCTTGCTCTTTTCACCAGCAATCGGGAATGCCTACGCAGTGCTGAGTAACCCAGAGAAGAGGCAGCAGTATGATCAGTATGGTGAACAAGGTGCTGCAGAGACTGCTAGTCACTCCTCAGCCCATCCTCGTTACGCTCACGCACACCAACGAACTTTCCACAGGGACTTTGAGGCCGACATCTCGCCAGAAGAGCTCTTCAACATCTTCTTTGGTGGCAGGTTTCCAACAGGTTAGTCTTTAGGATGTATGTGCAGACATATATATTTTATTTAGATCTGACACATGGATTAAGGTCATGGCTATAGAAAAGATTTTTGCTCAGGAAACTATGTAGTATTGAGCTAGTACAACAGATAAGATTATTCCACTAGGGGGTCACAATTTTTTTTTTCCGGAAACGCAAGCATTAATGCAACTTTTTTTCTGAATAGACAGAATTTAAGGGACGAGCGTATGTCTGTGCATGTGTACACTGATCAGGCATAACCTTATGACCACTGAGATGTGCCATGAATAAGACTGATGATCTGCTCATCGTGAACATTTTGTCCTCAAAGTTGATGCGTTAGAAGCAGGAAAAATGGGCAAGCGTAAAGATTTGAGCGAGTTTGACAAAAGGCCCAATGGTGATGGCTAGACCACTGGATCAAAAGTGGTCCAAGGAAGGAACAGTGGTGAACCGGTGACAGGGTCATGGGCGGCCGAGGCTCATTGATGCACGCGGGGAGTGAAGGCTGGCCCGTGTGATCCGATCCAACATACGAGCTACTGTTGCTCAAATTGCTGAAGAACTTAATGCTGGTTCTGATAGAAAGGTGTCAGAATACACAGTGCATTATGGGTCAGGGCTGTTTTGGCAGCAAAAGGGAGACCAAAACAATATAAGGCAGGTGGCCATAATGTTATGCCTGGTCAGTGTATATACTTTAAGATGCAGGGAATTTGTTACAGTTGTATTGAAATTTTAATTGCATTTCTACAGGAAACATTCATGTCTACACAAACAGAGGAGCTTCTTATTCACATTTCTACCAGACACGTAGACGCCGCGCATATGAGAGACGGGAGGAGGAAGTACAGGAAAACCGCAGCCAGGTCAGTCACACTCCATGTCCATCACTCCTTTCCTTTCTAATATTCGTATTGGGCCTGGTGTAGACATGTCTATATGCGCTATTCCAGTCTATAGCCTTTGGCTTTGAAACTGGGAGTGCTAAGAGGCACTCGGGTACTCCCTCACAATTCAGTGTTTAGTAGTGCAAATTGCTGAGTAAATTGCTTATTAGTTGTTTTTATTTAAATACTTAATTAAATACTGAATTTCTTTTTCTTTCTTTTTTTAAGAATACATTCACAGCCTTCCTGCAGCTTCTGCCTGTCCTGGTGCTAATCCTCATCTCTGTAATAACTCAGATGATGGCCACTAATCCCCCTTACAGCCTTTTCTACAAACCGTGAGTGTGATCTTTCTCTTAGACCTCACCCCAAACTCTGATGATAGGATTATAGCATACATGTTTGATGCAGCCATTGTAATCAAAAATGTCAGGCTGGTATAGAGAGACTTTATATTAAAGGACTACTTGTCATTTTGAAAGCAGATACCATGAACTATGGAAAAAAAACTGGGATTGGGTTATACGGTTATCATGCTATGAATTATGAATACCATTTGAAAGCATTGAGAAAGGATTTGGTTTCAGTAGTGACCACACCGATAAAATGTTATCGTACAGGTCCATGGGTTTGGTGGTGTCCAGAGAGACGCAGCACATGGGTGTACAGTATTATGTGGATAAGAGCTTTGAGAAGGAGTACCATGGGGCGGCACTGGATGAGCTGGAGAAGACCATTGAGAGTGATTACATAGACCATCTACAGAGCAGCTGCTGGAAAGAGAAGCAACAGAGTGAGTATGCTCATCAGTATGTTTATATAATCAAATCCTCTTCAGCTGTTTGCTCTGATAAGGCAATTTCTTCATTAAAGAAACAAAGTGAACTAACACAGTCCTACAATGATTACGCCAAGTGTTAAATAATGATGCCAAATGTATGAGGTTATTCCGTGGCATCAGGTTTTTTAAGCAGTCTTCGCTTTCGTGTACCAAACTACAGCGCATGGTCAAAATGCTTTGCATATGAGCCCAAGGGCTACATGTTATGCAACTGGTACAGATGTGTTGGATCCTGTTAGAGAGAAAAAATGTGGACAGTCTGGGAGACTGGATTGGAGTCAGGAATAAGAAACAACAGCTTATGCTGTTATATGTAAATGATACATGGTGGTGTTACTGCTGTGGCACAGGCTGGAAGCTGGCTTATAGGAAATGAGAATTTTCTGACCACTCAAAGTAGTAGAATTTTATAAATAAATTTAATATCATTATAATTATAGCTGTGCAGTATAAGCTCTACTGGATTTGCGCACTGAGTGAATTGGATTAGAGTGGTATTGCAACGGTTCTCAAACACGTACATGATTTATGAGTTAATAAAAACTGGTTGTTATGTGACCACCCTGTTAGCCCCGTACTAACGATGTGGAATTTGTGTACCTCTCAGAGTCGGACCTGGCTAACCTGGGTCAGCTTTATCGTGATGAGCGGCTGAAGCAGAAAGCAGAAACCATGAAGCTGGACCACTGCGAGAAGCTGCACCGCTTCGTGGGCCGCCAGAGGGGCAACTAAACGAGTTGCACAAACATGGTTCTTACCCAGACGTGAAAGGTTTTAACGTTTGCGATTAATCTGTGCAGCGATTAATCAAATTATTTAGAGAGAGTCTATAGGAATAACGCTGTGCCTTTTAGTCCTGCTGAATAGGTAAAGGCACCAGCATGGCGAAAATGCACTCAAGCTGCTGGAAGTGATCAGTTCGGTCAGCTTTTCGCAACCGTGAAACATAGCCTCATCACAGAGGACCTGTTTTTTGTGTATTTGTGCCAGAGCTGTTTTACTTCCTTACATTAAGGAATTTAGGCTCCAGTCGCACTGATACTTAGATTCTTCTGTACATATTATAATTTAATATGCCTGAGTTTTAGCAGTATAGTACATAGTCAATAATAAGACGATGATAATTTAATTTATTGAACTAATTCATCTTATTTATTTTTCTTTTTATGTGCACTGAGTTACATTTAGATGGAATTAATCAGGCTGAAGACCTTTCATTTGAACACTAGTATTTTTTGTTTATTTGTTTATGCTGACCTAATATGATTAACTAAAAAATACACAACCCCAAACCACTGCTTTTAAAAGTAATTTGCATAAACAGTTCAAAATGGCTTCAATGGATTTACTTTCCTAAGCCATGTATTAATTGATGCTTAATGCTTGGTGTAACAGGACATTAGTATTTAATATTATTTCAATTGTTTTATTCTCTGAAAACCTTGCCAAAAGTCATTACATTAGTTTATTATTTTTTTTAATATCTATACTGACAAATTTTAGAGAAAGATTTAATTTTTTGCATGCAATGCAGTGGGAATTTTCTTTTTTGTGTTACACTCCATGATCAGTCCAGCGGGTTTAATTTAGTCCTCATGCAATTCATTTAAATTAACCGCAAACTGTTCCTGTTGGAATTGTCGACATGTTAATATCTTATACCTCATGTTAAGCGAACACTAGTCCTGAAGTTCTGAATGTGAAAACCTGTTTATCTCCACACTCTGTAAAGCCCTACAGCCATGCTGAATGCTCAGCAGTTCATGTCAGGAACTGAAGTGAGTATTATTAAGAATCAAGGTGAGTTATAGCAGCGATGCCACTCTTTAGCTGGACCAGTGTGTTTGGTTAGCGGATGTGGAGTGAGATTTTGTGTGTTGGTTTCACGTTTAAACATTCTCTTCTACTCCTGAATTCTACAATAAAAATATCATGTGGTTCTTCTAACAACCTCTCTGATATCCTTCTGCCAGTAAGTAACAATGATAAAGGTTTTCCTTTCTTTTCTCACTCACTTGGGGAATGTCTCATACTAAGCTTTCTGAATCAGTAAGAGAATATGTTTATCCAAGATTTGGATGCAGTCGCGAAAATGCTTTAATCATCCAAGAAGCCTCATCGGTTCTACAGACTCTGTAAACCTCTTTACTCAGGAACTCTCCCATCATTCAAGGAACACTCATTCAAAAGAGAGAAGGCAAGGCCATCTGTGCTAAAGTGGGAAAAAACATCTCTGAACAGAAGGTGAGATCTGCAACACCACCTGGCATGACTACCCTGTCGTTTTATGCCAGCTCACACCTCCAGATCCTGAGATCAGATTTATGTCATGAAATCACAGGTGTGACTCACACACTCTTTAATATAGCAGTGATTCCCCACTATTCACTATTCACCATTCAACTGACTAGACATTTTCATGACCGAATGTTAGTTGGAGAATCCAAGAACATCCATCAAACCTCATCTATAGAGCTATATTCGTTGCAAACAGGTCAGTCCCTCATGTGCATTAGATAGATAGATAGATAGATAGATAGATAGATAGATAGATAGATAGATAGATAGATAGATAGATAGATAGATAGATAGATAGATAGATAGAACTGTATTGTCATTGCAAAGTACAGGTACATAGCAACAAAATGCTGTTCAGCATTTTCCAGAAGTGCAAATGAACAAGTGCAGATAAATATGTAAATACATACTTATGTACATGGATAAATAAGTATACATGTGCATACATATGTGCATAGAAAAGTATGTGCAGGTAGTATTTACAGCAGATAAAGTGACAGGTGTAATTATAATTGTGCTAAAAATGTGTGCATTATGTACAATGTATGCACAACAGTAACAGATAATATACAGATAGTATATGGTATGTATAAATAAAGTATATATAAATGTATATAAATAGATAGATAGATACAAAAAACTAGGTGTAATCTATGAAATGGACAATATGTACAATTAATTATGTTACACAGTGAGAACATATACCAGAATGTATAACAGTGAAAAATATTATATTAACAGAATGTACAGGGTGGAGCAGAACTGTAAAGTGGTAAGTGTAGTAAGACATGAGTGCCCTAGCGGTGTAGTGTAGAAATCTAGGCTATAGAAATCTATAATACAGTGACGTACATAAAAAAGACTTGAGAAGAACACACTCACAGAAGCAAACATGCATCTACAGCAGGCTGAAGAGATAACAGCGGATCTCTTTGTGGTGCCGCTGAGACAGTCAGCACTAAAAAATGAGCAGGACCCAATAAACCTGATGTGGCCAAGAATTTCTGCTACATGGTCATGTAAAGTTGAATAGTATCCTCTAGTGAAAACTAATAGAAGGGTTGGTTTTCAGTGGGGGATTAGCTCAAATGGTAGAGCGCTCGCTTAGCATGCGAGAGGTAGCGGGATCGATGCCCGCATCCTCCAAATAAGTTCTTTTGTCCAAGAAATTGTCCAGTGAACATTATTCTTATTTGTGCAATATCTCAAGAACGAATGGGTGGCTTGTGTCAGTGGAAGAGCAGGGGCTCAATGGTGCGTTTAGTACTAATGTAAAATAGTCAGAAAATCGAATACCGAGGTAAAATCTTTTATTATTTATATATTATTTATATTAACATTTGTATCATTAACATTCGTGCATTAGCACTAATAATTCCGTAGTTTTACGGTACAGTAAACATTAAATATGTTTGTAAACTAGGTAGTACACACTTATGGATATTTTCATAACTTCTGTTATAGAAAATGCATAGAAATGAAAGGAATATGAATGAGCTATACAGCATATAATCGGAAAGATTTCGAAACAACTGTTTTAAAAAAAATTTGAACATACTACAAAATTCGATCTAAAATCAGTCTATGAATAATTGGAAAACCTTAACTCTGACAAGTCTAATCGACGATATTCAACATGATTGGATACGCTTGTGTAGATACAGGGTATATATATATATATGAGAGAATATTATCTAAAACAGGAACAATATTTGGAGTGATACAGAAAGTGATACAAAACTCCAACTCCCAAGATGGTGTGAATCTGCGTGTTTTTATTACTGCATATACAGAACCAATGCAGCAGGGGGCGCTGTACACGCGATTCGTCACGAGAATTCCGGCTCTTTTGAGTGAACCGGAGCGATCAAGGTTCAAGCTTCCAAACGACTCATCTTTAAAACTGGACACCTTTAACACCTGACACAGACGACAACATATTTACAATATCTGAACTGATTTCCGTGTCATTAACAGAAATCACAGAAATAAAACATGACCGTTTCTTTGATGAGTTTGTGAGCTGAAGATGAGTTGTGCAGTAAATAGCCAGGATTGAGTTTGTTTACTCTTTCTGAATATATCCCAGATCTTTTTATTCGACCACAATATTTCAGCTTTTAGACTTTTAACCAGGACATACTTTAATCTCGAAATACAATCAAAATAAAGATCTAAAAAAAGCAAGTGCTGATTCCTTACCATAGGTGATATGTTTCTGTTGTATCTTCACCCATATGGATAAATATTATTATTATTATTATTATTATTATTATTATTATTATTATAATTAATAATAAAAATAAAACATAGTGCAACTGTTAGCTAGAGTTCTGTAAAAAAAAAAAAGTGACTTGATTTTTAATTTGTGTGTATGTGTGAAAAATGCAGATTTCTTTTTCTTTCCCCTCAGCAAAATAATATACGGTTCACGAGTCGGTTCAAAGTATCGGCACAAAGAGTCGGCACAAAGAATCGACTCGTTCTCGGCCCAGTAGAAGAAGAACAATCGGCTCTAACCGGAAGTGGTGTCTGAGTGGAAGTCGAGCACGTTGACTTTCTGCGAATAAGACGGTAATTTTTTATTTATATATCCATATGATGTTTTGTTGTACGGTTATATTATTAAAATGTATATATATGCAGGTTAATGATCCAGCTTATGTCTTCAAGATACCATGTGTTTTTTGTTTTTGTTTGTTTTTTTTTCGTTTTCGAGGCCTGGCTTTTGTTTATTGCTTTAGCGCCATTTGCTTTCTGGCCTTTGTTCTGTTGATGTTAGCTGCGATAGCAAACTTTTTTTTTAGCTATTTCTTTAACTTCTAGCCATGCAATATCCGTTTAAAACATGTTCCGTGATTGTTTTGTGAATTGTGTTTCTTTGTTTGAGGACAGACCTGTGTTGATCATGGCTGAAGATGAGGGATTTGTGGTGAGAGTCAGGGGTCTGCCGTGGTCCTGCTCCGTGGATGAAGTGGCCAGATTCTTCTCTGGTTAGAATATATAAATGACTACGCACACACACACTTTCTCATCCTTAAACTTTTCAGTTGTTTTAATTAGTGTTTAATTGTGTTTTCAGATTGCAAAGTCGCTAATAATGGAACGAGCATCCACTTCACCTACACGCGAGAAGGCAGACCGAGTGGAGAGGCGTTTGTGGAGCTGGAGTCAGAGGATGACCTGAAGATTGCTCTTAAAAAAGACAGAGAGACCATGGGACACAGATATGTGGAAGGTATACACGAAGAGACTTGCTAAAAGTGTCGTTGCTCATCCTTATATAAAACAAATCGCAGAATTGGACCAATTGGTGCAGGTTTTATAACATGGATACATAGAGAGATACAACTTTGACATCTACCAGAAGTGCAAATAGTAGAAATTGTGCAAACGAGCAAGTGCGGATAAATATGTAGATCAGTATATAATGCTGTTGATTAGTATGTGCAAGTTATCTATGTATGTACACCGATCAGGCATAACATTATGAGCAGTGAGAGGTGAAGTGAATAAGACTGATGATCTTGAGTATAAGACTGATGAACAGAGTATCAAAAAGTCACCTACATTTTCTTAACATTGTCTTTTGAAAGCAGTGCAGCTGGTGATGCTTCTTTACGTTTAGAATATTTGTGGATAGTTCAGTCAGTTAGAGGTAGCTGTAGTTGTCAGCCATCATCTGTCTCTATCCTGCTATTCCCAGTCTGCCCCATGTACCTGCATACTTGTTTATTGTGGTTTTCCTCTTATAGTGTTAGGCAGATTTACACCATTCAGGCATAACATTATGACCCCTGATGATCTCCTCATCATGGCACCTGTTAGTGGGTGGGATATATTAGGCAGCAAGTCAACATTTTGTCCTCAAAGTTGATGTTAGAAGCAGGAAAAATGGACAAGCATAAGGATTTGAGCGAGTTTGATGAAGGGCCAAATTGTGATGGCTAGACCACTGGATCAGAGCATCTCCAAAACTGCAGCTCTTGTGGGGTGTTCCCGGTCTGCAGTGGTCAGTATCAAAAGTGTTCCAAGGAAGGGACAGGGTTATGAGCAGCCAAGGCTCTTCATTGTGCGACCCGATCCAACAGACGAGCTACTGTTGCTCAAAATGCTGAAGAAGTTAATGCTGGTTCTGATAGAAAGGTGTCAGAATTAGTCAGGTTGTCATAATGTTATGCCTGATCATTTTATATATGGATGGATAAACTAGGGTTAATCTATGTGTTAACAGGTGTGTACATTGTAATAAGTCATAAGAATTAAGACATTATTTTAAGCTTTAATTGAGATTTGGAAAGAGGAATAAGGCCACGCTGATCCGAAAGAAAAATCATTTGCACATGTTTATCATTATCATTCACAGCCCTACTTATGAGGCAAAGCCATTTTGAAGTATTAAGCTCTTACGTGCTACGTGTCAGAAATTAGAGGAAAAGCTCTGACATTTTCAACCGTAATTTCACTCTGAGTGGACCATTGAAGTGGTTAAGGTGTCGCTCTGGATAAGGGCGTCTACCACATGGTGAAAGTGTAATAAGTTTAGCATTTGAAACACATACTGGAAATTCAGTTGAATAGTACTGGGAGTTACAGTTGAAGTATAAGTTTTAGTGGGAAAATTCAGTCAGTAAATGTTTAAGTGACATGATTGACCGTTCAGAATTACCATGATTATACTGCTGCAGTGAAGCTCTCATGAGACAAATTTATTTGAATGTGCAACACAATTTCCTGTCCTAATTGTGTCGTGTCTGAAAGCATGTTATTCAGGTTTTTCCATTCGTCACTGGTTTTGAATGCTAAGTTCGAGAACTTCCCTGTTCTGTCCTTTTCTCATGATGCAATAAGGAAACCTTTTTCTCTTTCTGTTCTAACAGTATTTAAATCCAATAACGTGGAGATGGACTGGGTTCTTAAGCACACCGGTCCAAACGGCCCCGAGACAGAAGGAGACGGACTGGTGCGACTGCGTGGCCTGCCTTTCGGCTGTAGCAAGGAGGAGATCGTACAGTTCTTCTCAGGTATGTCCAGCCGTCGCCGCTGACCACGGCTTACAAGTTGTTAATTAAGAGACAGAGAGCAGTGTTTGATTTAACAGACACGTAGATGTGTTTATGACCATTTGCATGTTTTAACTCCTCGATTCTTAAGTTTTATTTTCCGGATGCCAGCCGTTTGATCCGGACAATCATTCATGATATCGATCACAATTCGAATGTTAGGTTGTCTGATGAAGCTGGTAGAACCAATCTAATCATTTCAATGCATTGAGATGTCAGTGTGTATGGTTTATTGTTATCATTGTTATGAATATGATTTTATTTAGTTCAGAAACATGAAAAGTAAGTAACCGTATGAATGGGCATGTGATTTAATGTGTCCCCTGCTGGGGTTATCTGTCCTTGGGTTGAAGGGTTGGAAATCGTGCCAAATGGGATAACATTGCCGGTGGACTACATGTGGAGGAGTACGGGGGAGGCCTTCGTGCAGTTTGCTTCACAGGAAATAGCTGAAAAGGCTCTAAAGAAACACAAGGAAAGAATAGGGCACAGGTGGGGATGGTTGGCGGGTTCAGCTGCTTTTCTTGTGGAATTCACTGACTTCAGTCATGATGCCTGTTTGCCAGACACAGATTAAGACAAGCCTATGACTGAAGTGCCCTTTGTGAAGGTAAGTCAGAGTCTTGACTTAACCTGTGCCTGGAAATCTGGCCAAAAAACAAAAATGTCTTCACACTGTACATAATTAACCCACACAAGTGTCATGGACATTCACACATCTCCAGAAGAGGAAGCTCACCACATCATGGGTTGTATACTTTATTTTTTTTTTTTTTTGGATTAGAGGTCAGTTGAAATCTGTTTCATATCTCAGGTCTGTTATCATTATTTTGTACATCTAATATTTTGGTCTTGTGGCTTTTATAAATTGCTTTGTAGACATAACACCCTTAAAGCCCTTGATGCCAGTTGCTTGTTTTAGTCAGACTGCCTCTTTGTTTCGTCTCAAACATGAGCTTTGGAGACAGAAATATCAGACGAGAATAAAAAAAAAATAAAAAAACGATACCAAAAACCTTTCCGTGTTAGCTTGGAGAAACATTTCTTAGGAGTCTTAATGATGTTAGGCTCAAAACCTCGATTTTTCATGGGCCTTTTAGCAGAATTCAATACCAAACCTTCATATTTATTTATTTTGTGCATTACACATTCGCAAGTAAATCTCTGGGCATTAAACACCAATATTTCTGTTTGGCTAAGATGAAAGAAACAGAAGGGTTGCAAAATGGCTCTTCTTGTCAATTCATTCCTTGAAATCTGGAGATGTTTTGTGCAAAAGGTGGTACTCAAAGGCTTATTGTACTCTCACTTGTACTCAACCAGCAAGAAGTAGTTCTGACAGAACACGGCCTAAAGGGCCAGTGTATTCATAGAGATTTTAATTAGCCCGAGTTCGTGTTACGACATAGCACTCACATCTTTCTGTGGACATGTAGGTACATTGAGATCTTCAAGAGCAGCCGTGCTGAAGTGCGCACTCATTACGAGCCTCCTCGTAAAGGCATGAGCATGCAGAGACCTGGCCCGTACGACAGGCCCAGCGGGGGTGGCCGTGGCTATAACAGCATGAGCAGAGGAGGTTCCTTCGACAGGACACGACGCGGAGGATACGGAGGAGGTACGATTGGGAGTTTATCCTCGTTGAAGTTTTATTTATTTACACATACACACGATATAATATAAAGCAGGTACTAGTTGCTATTCATCTATCAAGCTACTCATTCATCCTTGTACCCACTTTATGCGAATGAACTCTTTCCTTCCTTCAGGAATGTCAGACGGACACTACCGAGATGGCGGTTCCAACTTTTCAAGCACAACAGGCCACTGCGTTCACATGAGAGGGCTGCCATACCGTGCCACAGAAAACGACATCTACTCTGTAAGGATGCACACACACACACACGTAGTGTTATTTTCATTACTGAGGAAATGTACTTGGATTATATTTCTATTTTCTGGACCACAGTTCTTCTCTCCTCTGAACCCCGTGCGAGTACACATCGAGGTGGGTCCAGACGGGCGCGTGACTGGAGAAGCCGATGTGGAGTTCGCCACACACGAGGACGCTGTGGCTGCCATGTCCAAGGACAAGGCTAATATGCGTACGTCCTGCTGAAATAGAACCGGATTTGGACAGAAGTGGATTTGTGTTTGTTTTTAAACTTACCGGTTTCTTTTTATCTCTCCAGAGCATCGTTATGTCGAGCTTTTCTTAAACTCAACAGAACGGGGAAGTAATGGAGGATATGGAGGCCACATGGGAAGCATGGGTAAGTTAGCTAGCATAGATATGCCTCAGTCTTTTATTGGCATAATTAGTGAGTTTTGTTCCTATGGCTATTAAGACTTTAGTAAAAGACTGTGTGTTTTATTTATTTTAGGTAATCAGTCGTCCTACGGCCATGGAAGTCAGAATATGGGCGGAGGCTATGGTGGAGGCTATAATAATCAGTCCAGTATGGGAGGATACAATGACTATGGTAAGCGTCAGCTATAGAAAGATCTTTCCAATAAACACCAGAAAGTACTTTGTTGGATCAGATCACACGGGCCAGCCTTCTCTCCCCACGTGCATCGATGAGCCTCGGCCATCCATGACCCTGTCGCCGGTTCACCACTGTTCCTTCCTTGGACCACTTTTGATAGATACTGACCACTGCAGACCGGGAACACCCCACAAGAGCTGCAGTTTTGGAGATGCTCTGATCCAGTGGTCTAACCATCACAATTTGGCCCTTTTGGTTAAACTCGCTCAAATTGAGATGAAATAGCAATATCATATGCTGCTTTGACGTTTATCGTTCCACTCATGTGCTTTTCTCTCCTATCAGGTAACCAGAACAGCAGTTATTACGGTGGCAGTCGTGGCTCCATGGGCATGAACGGTGGTATGAGCATGGGCGGAGGCTGGGGCATGTAAAGGGTTTCACAACACAGCTGCCCAGGCCCAAAAAAAAGACATTTTTGGAAAAGAGTGCCTGAATGGCTACAGATTTTGTTCTTTGTGAGGAGCAAGGAAAGGCTCAGACTCTGTCCTGTCCTTATGTTTTTGAGTGTTCGCACTACAGTCAGTGTTCTCCGTCCTTGTATTGTGAATCTACCAAAACAGTAGGCTACAGTTGGATTCATGCCTCGATGCTGACTGTGCTCTAGACCTTGAGCCAAGTTTATGCTTGTAAATATTCTCATTAATGTCTAGTACAGAGAGGGTATAGAATGCCTTCAACATATCTGCTTTTGACTATGGGTTTTTATAATGTGAAGATTGTGAATTAAACAGAAAAAAAAACTGGAATTATCTTTTTTGGCCAAATTTGATATGAACATAGATCTTTTAATCTTTACGTTGTTGTAGGCATGTCTTCCTTTTCCATAGTCTGTCACTGATTTCTCAAATAAACTTCTTTGTGGTTATAACCGTGTCTGTGTATGTTCTACAGCAGCTGTTGAAGGTAGAGAGGGTTGGTCCCTTTCCGCTGCTCGCAAAGCTTTGTTGAGACGGCCTTAATCACTTTGTTAATTGAAGCAGTTCATTGTTTAATTTCCGCCGTCGATGTTCTCACATTCGATTGGTCATTTTTATATGAATGTGCGTATTCTAATTCAACATTACAGACACTAAACATTATAGCAGTTCCTCCACATCATAGGTATGATAGACATTCATAACCCTGGGGTATCTTCTATGGACTTGTATACGTCTCTTCACTCATCTTCGGTAGGTGTTGCGTATTATATTATCAGCCACAAGAGGGCGCTCGTTACACCTTTACGCGTGAGAGACACTGTAATGAGCGCCCTCTTGTGGCTGATTACTTTAATTTAAAAAACTGGGCCAACGAAAACAAAATAAATAATTTACCGCTTTATAAAAGCAGTGTTATGTGTGGTTTATTTCTCTTGAATAACCTTTTAAATGATAAAGTTAAAAGTTACTATTTAACCCTAATGAGAAGCCTGAGGTGACGGTGGTGAGGAAAAACTCCCTGAGATGATATGAGGAAGAAATCTTGAGAGGAACCAGGCTCAGAAGGGAACCTCATCCTTATTTGGGGACACTGGACAGTAAATAATATAAATGTCCTTTCTACCATTTTATCGAATTCCAAACTAAACTTTGATGTTCTCTAAAATTGTTTTGTGTTTTTCCCCCCCAAGTTGCTTAAAAGGCCTAAAGTTGAGGTTAGCATATATCTTAATAAATCCAGAGGAAGTTATTATATTGATTAACCATATTTAGCTATTAGCACTGTTGCCTCACAGCAAGAAGGTCCTGGGTTTGAACAGGCAGGGGCCTTTCTGTGTGGAGTTTGCATGTTCTCCCCGAAATCTAGTGTAAACCCTTACCAGGAGAGTGGATGTGTTATTGTAACAGCAGAGCGATGAGTAAATCTGGAATGGCATGTTCAACAAGTGTAAATGAGTGTGATGGTCAGGTGTCCACTAGACTGAGACCACCGAAGACAAGCACAGAACGCCACAGGAGGTCTTTCCTACCAAGTGACCATCAAACTCTATAACTCCTCCCCGTTCAGTAGGGAGCAGAGCTGACCAAATGAACACTGACTGTTAAACATTTCAGTGTAGGTTAATGCAGTATCTTATCATGTGCAATATGTTCTAGTTCACTAGCACCTTTTTTGTACTTGGCATACAGTTTGTATATATAGAATATTTCATTTCATTTATTTTGTATCTTTCATTTCTATTTCTGAATACATTTTGTACTTTTGAATACATTTGTGTATATATAGATTATATCATTTATATTTCATTTCTATTTATTCTTCTAGTTTTCTGAAGCAGTCTTATCTTATCTTATCTTATCTTATCTTATCTTATCTTATCTTATCTTATCTTATCTTATCTTGTCTTGTCTTGTCTTGTCTTGTCTTGTCTTGTCTTATCTTAAACATTTGCCAGTATATTGTATATCAGATATTTACGATGCGTACACACATAACATGCTTTAGTCATTTGGGGACAGCATGGTCAGCTCAGGATCACTGGGACAGTTGTGATCAGGTTTTTGGGTGTAATGTAAATAGTTGGCCGTTCATTTCAGGAATGTTGGGGATTTAGTTTTATTAACGGCAAGAAAGCCATAACTCACCATAATTATTCAGACAACTTGACTGTTGTGATGTGGTTTAGACTGTAGAGAATCATTAATATTATTAAGCACAAGGTGGCGCTCGGTGGTTAAACACAACCCCATTGAACACAATGTTCAGTATTCTACCTTTAAATGGTGCTGATTTGGCAAATGTGTTATCAAAGAGCTGTATCCAGGGTTAAATGGTTATGACTAAAGCCCAGGTTTTAAAAATGGCTTTGTGCCAGTTACTTGTAACACCTTTAGAGCGTCCAGAACCATGTTTTATTGTGTTTATTTATTCCTTTCTTCTGCGCAGTGATTACCCAGGTGTGTCTGTGAATCATGAAGGAAGTGTGTACAGTGGCTATATAACAGCAGGGGCAGTGCAGGGCTGACTGCTCTCTCAGGACTCACTGACACTGACAGCACTTTCTGCTCCTCTCAGGTCAGTCAGCTGAACCTCCAGCAAGCTGTGGACACCTAACTGGACACAAACTTCATTTTGGAATATGAACACCTTTCGACTGGGACTGGTTTTCCTACACTGTGTCGGTGAGTGTTTTTTTTTTTTTGTTTAAAAAAATGATATGTGTCATTTAGTTCATCAGGGTGTCCTGTGTTTACAATGACTTCAGATTATGAGGAATGGGAGCTTTATTACTCTTATTGAAGTCTTTGATGATTATTATTATTGTTATCATAAGAAGGTTGCATGGCGCAAGCTGTTGCGCGCGCGCGCTCGCACACGCGCGCACGCATTTTAATTATACTTGTAAGAACCAGCCAGTGTCATAATTATTTATTAATGCAGTCGCACCTATATATGCTAACTATATAACCTTAACCTGAACATCAGTACCGAACTGCAAAATATATTTTTAGTTCAATATAACCTGCATTTTTGGTTCTAAAGAAGCTTTTCTTTAGCCTGATGTTCCACTCAATATTCCATGATGACCCCCAACACACCTGATAACTGACCTCTGTTTGCAGTTTTCCTTCAGCTAAGTGGCTGCACGTCCCGGGATGAGAGTGTCCACCCTGCAGTGACGCCAGGAAAACGCCTGCACACTCCAGCTGAAGTGCACACTCCAGACAATGGAAGCAGAACGGACGAACATCTTCTGGACAGTTATGAAGACGACGTCTCTGTGGAATATAAGGATGACTATCCCAGAGGTAGCGTCCAGTCTGTCTGACTTGCCTGTCCTTTTTTACTCACCTATCTATCTATCTATCTATCTATCTATCTATCTATCTATCTATCTATCTATCTATCTATCTATCTGTCTGTCTGTCTGTCTGTCTGTCTGTCTGTCTGTCTGTCTGTCTATCTATCTATCTATCTATCTATCTATCTGTCTCTCTGTCTGTCTTTCTCTCTGTAGGATTATGTTCTAATTTTTAGCACAGTCATGCAAAACCTAGACAGAAACTATATTATTCTCATAGCTTGGTGTTTGTTTTCATATTTTCAAGTTCACTGGGCAGATTTTTAGTTTTACAAAATTTTACAAAAACAAGCATTATTTTTTTTTTCACGAGTGGACTGATAATTAAAGTGCTATTAAGCACTGTATTCATGTTCAACTAAACCAGAGGGAAGGGTGATACGTGATATAAGAAGATGACATGACAGAGCCTACTTTAAGTAGACATCATCCAATGCACTTAATGGAAATTCTTTAAATGACTGCCAAGCATCTGATACCCTCTTCTTCGCTCTGGTAATAAGCCAAATGTCGGTAATTTGATGTGTCCCCACTGTTGAATTACCTATTACAGTGTTTATTTGTGGGGAAGCCTGGTGCTGCACAGCTCCATGGTCCAGGGTTTGATCCTGGTCTTGGGTTACTGTCTGTTCCACAAACTAATTGTACCTAGTGTGCATGGTGGCATCCCATCCAGGGTGTATTTGCACCTCACACCCAGGGCCGCTGATCCATTACAACAACTGACCAGGTTAAAAAAGTAACTGAAAGAATGTAGTGTTTATTTGTGTCAAACAGCATTGAAACATATTGTCTTAGCATCTGATATTTGGACTTATTTTCTTTTTCTCCGCAGTTGCATTTTCCGCAAAGCCTAAAGATCCCTCGGTGACCACAATGAAAGGTCAAGGGCAAGGCAGAGACCGGAAGAAGAACCCCTGCCTGAGGAAAAGATACAAAAATTATTGCGTTCATGGCGTTTGCCAGTACCTGCCGGATCTAAATCGTACCTCTTGCACGTAAGTCATGCATGGTTAATGTATAAGTTTACATGTAAAATAGTGACTAAAATAGTAAAATTATGACTCGGCGTTATCAGTCGTGCCTGAGGTTGTATACATTTGCAGATGTGACGCAGGATACTCAGGAGATCGGTGCCATCTGTTCATCCTGCCTGTTGGCAGAGACGCTGAAGGCAACAGTCACACCACAGCTCTGGCTATAATGGCAGTGGTTCTGTCCTTAATATGTCTCACCATCATCGGCATTCTGCTGGCCTTACGGTTAGTGCTTTTTCTAAGCGCATGCACCTCTTCTGCAGTTTACGTCACTGTAGTAAGCTACAACGATCTACGTTTAAATTTACCCTTACAGATGTCAAAAAAAGCGGGACAGCTGTGTGGACGAGAAGATCAGACTTCAGCCGCTGCAGAGTGATGAAGAAAAAGCAAAGTAAGTCCGATATTCGTTCATATTGTTGAAAAAAAAGAAGAAGAAAGAAACGTCGCTTAATTATACATCCAGAGCACAATACTGAACGTTTCTTTTCCCCTAGAGTCATTATTCATAGTTATTTCCTGCGTTTCATACTAGAGTCGCAAACCAAGGGTTCAGTAGACATGACGGCTACTACCTGGAGACATCCTGCCAATGCTGAAGATGGAAAACCGTAGCGTCCCGAACGTCACATGTCTCCGAAGGACAGCTTGAAGGAATCGATTTGAAGATTGTAGAACATGTCTATGGGTCTGTGTAGCTCTAAAACATACAGAGCATAGCAAAGAGAGTCAGTGAATGTAGTCGCGTTACAATTTTTTAAAAAGATGTCTGAACTTATTATTTATTTATTTTCAAAGGATACTTGAGCTCTATAAGGTCAGTCATGTTGGTGTATTTATTTGTAACTATTTATTTTGTCATGTAATAATTCTGCATGTTTACTTGAATGCACTGCCAGGTTGTCATGTGTTCGGTGCAGACAGTAAACGACTAAACAGCGATGATTGCTGGTGGTTTTGTCTCTGTACTCTAGCATGCTGGATATAAAAGGAGACTGAGCTTAGATATTATGAAGGACATTGGTAATTTTCGCATGAACAGGCCTGAGACAGTTTCATCCAGGAAGTGTCTAGTGTTGTCCGTGATGTCATCTACATTTCACGTAATCACTGAAGGAAAAGACAACACCGAGATTGCTGTAATTGGAGTCTGCTTATTTACGGATAGTGTATTAAGCTGCTCCCTGTTTGAGGTCACCACAGCGGATCATTCGGTCACATATTTTGATTTGGCACAGGGTTTTACGCCGGACACCCTTCCCATTTTATCTGGGCTTGGATATATAAGCTCTACAGCGGCTGGGTTAGATTAAATTGAACGTTATAGTTTCATTATACGTCATACTTCATAGACATCGTTTGATTCGAAACTGGAGTACAGAGTCAAAACTGTAAAATAATCGCTGTTCACTAATTTATTTTAAAATGTTTTTAGATATTTATTATTGTATAACCAACAAAACATTCTTTTTTTTTAAAAAATTGCATTTTTATGGCATATTTGTTTGTATACAAACTATCGGTCATTTGAATTTAGTACGATATTTTGCTAATTATTCTTGAGGACTAGTTGAGGATTTTGTGACTATACTGTGAAAAATTTGAGCCCAATTAAAGATAACTGGTTGTACCTTTGTTATTACATTACTGGGCAAAAATTGTGGAAGCGAAAAGGATTTCTACAGTATTTTTACCAACGACCGAAACGATACGAGGCATGGCACGATGCTCTGAGTCGCTGATTCTCTCTCCAGTGAGAGTCAAACCACTCAACTATTTATTTTCTATAATCAAGAATAGTACTGTTTGTTCCTGCTTCCAAACTTTTGTCTTGTAATGTAAATGTAAAAGCTGTTGGTTTATTTGAGCAGTATTAGTTTATTCAATGGTACATTCAATAAACACATTTGATACATAAATAAATAAATAATATATTTACACTGTATAATTGTCATCTCAGTGACTGTTATGCAAAATAAAAATGACAATGAATGACTTTTTATATGAGAGTTTTATGTTTAATGCCGCCCTATGATGGACCTGTCCAGGGTGTACCCCTGCCTTTCACCCAATGTGTGCTGGGATAGGTTCCAGCAGATCCCCGTGACCCTAATTAGGAATAAAGCCGGTATGGATGTTTAATGGCATTAAAAGGAGCTACGTTTTCTACACTTTTGGATATTCGATTAGATTTTGAAATATATATATATATATATATATATATATATATATATATATATATATATATATATATATATATATATATATCAGATTACTGAAGCAGATAGTTACCCTGCATATAAATAGACATTCTGGTATGCATGAAGTTGACAGCTTACATGTAATATTTGAGACATTGAGACACACCCATCCAGTAGTAATATCTCTTCATCAGGTCAGTGTGTGAACAAGCTGGTTCTGTGGTTTAAAACAAACAAACCACAAAAAAAGAAACCTCTTTTTATTGGACCAGCACCTTCCTGGGTGAAAAAATGTGATGTGATGTCAATCAACATCGTGTTCCCATCCTTAATTTAGTTGTGTTTACTGTAAGTAGTTGGATCTTCAATGAATAGTACTGTTCATTTAGTGTGTGTGTGTGTGTGTGTGTGTGTGTGTGTGTGTTTTAAGCCAAACCTGAAATGCAGGATTACATGAGCTGCAAATACAACAGATTGGTTCCATTAGTTCCATTAAATCACAGCCAACTTTGAACAACTAAAAAAAAAAAAAGATATATTAGATATACATTAGATATATTATCATATTCTAGATATAAAATCGATTTAGATTCTGTTAGAGAATCAGCAAATGCATCAAGAATGCAGCTCTCACCAGTCGTTAAACCATTAGATAAAGAAAAAAACAGAAAAAACCTACAAATGGTATTATATTTCTTTTTGGCAAGCAAGGAGGATAAACCAGGATGGACTATATATTGATCAGGGATTGTCTCCTTCTGAAATTCTGTCTGGATGCGACCAAGCATTTGAAGAAAAAGATACAGCTAATCAATAAATAAAAAACAGACATGATTATATCTTTTCAAACATGAATCTTTACAGCTTTGGTAGCAGACCCAATGCAATAGCCAGACCATTTACATGTGATTCATTGACATTTTTAGGGTGGCAGTCTAGGTTGGGTCAAACTATCTACTTATTCACATCCATAGATAAATGACATTATGTTGCTACCTCTCTCTGTGTATACTGCAATAGGATAGGAGTAGTAGTAGAAGATATACAGCAAAAGATACACATCTGAGGTCCATTATTTCATCATTTACGAAGGTACAAAAATAAATCATAGGGCAGGCTACAAGTGAGCTAGTGTTAACAAATGTAACGCCTCTAAATAATGAATAATGTTTAAGAGGTTTGACCAGTGATTGCCCACCCAACTGGTGGTTGTGGTCAGTGGTTCCAGGGAAATGATATGTAAAGTCTATCTATATATCCATCTATCTATCTATCTATCTACCTACCTACCTACCTACCTACCTACCTACCTACAACCCAGCCATGGTGCTAGTCAAAAGTGCTAACATTTAGCACCAGCGAGAAACAAAACATCAAGTGATTTGTCTTATTTATATACCTGCACTAGTCACGGATATTTAAGAATTAAAATGCTGTATATGGTTGTCACCATTCTCTGAAGCTAGTTTCTTATCCAGAGGTTATAAGCAATGAACCCTACAATGCTTTAAGACGGTTCTCAAACCAAAGTTTAGTTCCATAGACATCCTTATCACATATTTCTTTTATGAAATTCTCACATAGTAGGCTCACTATTCAGATGTATACAATAATATTATGATCATGGAGCTTTTTATTTCTGAACTTTCCATTGACAAAACACAAGGTGATATAAGCCAAATTGTTTTGTTCTATCGTTTTCTCTCTTTTTTAAAAAATCGTATTAAAGCTTAGATTAAACCAGTTTACTTCAAGCAACCAGTCAAATAGCCTAATAACCTTAATAATGCAATAATATTTATACTCTGATAATAGTCCACTAATATTACCACTGTCTCCATTTTGAGATCCACTTCTTTAAAAAATAAAATAAAATAAAATACACAAGCACATGGTTTAAACAGTTCAGTTCAGGTGTCATTTTATGTGTCGAGTGTTAATCATTTTCACTGACCCTTCTTATAATAACTATCAGGACATTTAATAAGCACTTATTCCTGTAAAAGCTTCATTCCCCAATAAGGGAAAGATGATGGGGCGGGGGAACCAACAGTGCGCATGCGCAGTAGCTCCGCCTGTCTCTGTCAACATGGCGGCCCCCGTAGACCTAGAACTGAAGAAGGTAAATCTTAATAAATAAACATCGGCTCTTATATTATTCACTGAAACTCCGGTTATTTTTTGCACGATCGCTGAGTTACAACAGAAACTGTATATTCGTGTTAAGAGTTCTGGATTGGAATCGTGTATAGCGGAGTTATTTTTGTATAAGAATAGCGACGTGGTGTGAGTGTGCTAGCTAATTGTCGAGTATAATAACGTATACATGTGTAATACTGCTAATAATTTGATTTGATGAGAAGGGAAAGGTAGTAAGTTAGCTTTAATCTTTTATCTAGTCACATTTTCCAAGATAACCCACGTTTAAGCCATGAAATATATAGCAATAGTTAGCCAGCTAATCAATGCATATGAATATCGTATGCATGTCGTATGTTCACGAGGCAAACATATGTGTTTACATAGCAAAATGCAACATTCTGTAATGTATTTTGTCCTTTTAGTCTCTTACTCCATTCAGATATATTGTGCTCCTGTCTGTTCTTCTCTCAGGCCTTTGCAGAATTGCAAGCCAAAATGATTGATACACAGCAGAAGGTGAAGCTCGCAGACTTGCAAATCGAGCAGCTGAGTCGCGTGAAGAAGCACGCCAATCTGACCCATGTAGAGATCACCTCACTGCCCAGCAACACTCGCATGTACGAGGGAGTGGGACGCATGTACGTATCTCGCTCATGGTGCTGAAACTGATGTATTTTATCTGCCGTTATCACCGAAGTAGGGTTACAAGTTCGTAATTAACCACTCTCTCACTGCCTTCCAGGTTTATCTTGCAGTCGAAAGATGAGATTAATAACCAGCTGCTGGAAAAGCAGAAGACGGCAGATGATAAGATCAAGGAGCTGGAGGTAAAGTTCTTTCTCACGCACACACAGGGATTAGGGATTGATACAAATAAATTAGCAGTGTAGTGAATACTGATCGGAAGGTTGTGAGTTCAAATCCCAGGTCCACCAAGATCCCGCTGCTGGGCCCCTGAGCAAGGCCCTTAACCCTCAATTGCTCAGTTGAATAAAATAAGGAAAAAAAGGAAAGTCGATCTGCATAAGGGCATCTGCCAAATGCCAGAAATGTAAATATAATATTAATCTTGAACTTTTTGTACTGTTTCTTATGTTCTGTAAAGCTGCTTTAAGAAAATGTCCATCGTTAAAAGCGCTATACGAATAAAAATTGAATTGAATTGTATTGAAAATTGAACACACACACACCACCCACCAAAGTTATTAACAGGAGGTATGCACTGTCCCTAAATCAAACACTTGATAAAGCAAGACAGGACTAGCAAAACACTAATCTCACTTTATCCATGGTACATACAGAGCAAAACCTGTGTTATTGGCTATAACCACACACACACAGTATAAAACCTATGATAAAATTATAACCTGTCATTCATTAAGAAATATATAAATTGTTAGTATTGGCAAATTGCTGTTCTGTCAGAGGAATAAAACACCTCTAGGCCTGATCAGGTTTAGGATAGTAAAAGTAATAAAATGTTAATGAAAGGCTTCTTTAGAGTCTCTGCTTTGCTCCAGGTCACATCACACTATCAGCAGTGATTATTTCCACATTGTCATTGTACACACTTTTTGATTAATCACTTCAGTGCAACAAAGGAAACACTGATTTCACATGTTGCTATTTTAAATACAGTATCAGAGCTGATGTATGCAAACTCTCTGTCACACACAAGCACATTTTTGTCATAAATTGTGATATAAATCCAATTCCGTGTATATATACACTCACACACACCATAGTGCAGTCATGCTGGAACAGGAAGGGGTCATCCCCAAACTGTTCACACAAAGAGCATAAAATTGTCCAAAATGTCTTGGTATGAAGCTGAAGCATTAAGAGTTCCTTTCACTGGAACTAAGGGGCCGAGCCCAACCCCTGAATTCAATGATTTGGAGGGGTGTCCCAAAACCTTTGGCAATATAGTGCATATATTGGTCCCAGTAGCAAAAAGGGAACTAATCTGTGATAAATCCTAATTCATCTAGTTCTAATTCATTCTAAATCATCTTGCATTAAATAATATTTCTTATATTTGTGTCATAGGGAATATAATATTATGTTTGTGGTGATTATTTGAAATTTTGAGACAGATTTAATTCTTGACATTTATGTCTTTATCTGCACTCAGGAATTTCCAAAAGCTAATTTCCCGGTTGTTCTCTCTCCCGCCCTGTAGTTTACTGCATCTGATACCCGTGATGGCATTATTACTAAATATCTGCTTTGCATCATGTGCTTCTAAAGAACTCAAGCTTTCGAAAATCTATAAATAATTAATAAATCTATGATAATTAACTTCAAGAAAAAGACAAAAATGAGGCTTGTGATGGATTTAAAGCTACTATAATGTAACTGATAGCAAGGACAACTTTACTAAGAATCAACAAATTATTAAATAAAATAATAAATTAAAAAAAGTTACAGGAAAAATAATGAAGTAATGGCTTCACATTGCTTCAGACCACATCACACCATGGTGTAGTTGATGATGTACTTTTAATTCTTACTCATCATATTTCTTAGATACTGAGCCACAGAAGAAAAGAGGAAAAGACCTTAACTGTAAACGTGCAAAATAAGTGACCTCATACCAGATGCCAGGCATGCAGGCTTTATTGTTGCTATGTTACCATGACCATATATGTTGTAAAGTTTTCCTGGTGTTTTCCCTAAAACTTGTCCGCTAGTGACGAATGGCTTCTGCGTAGTCGTCCATTATGTAATCAAGAACCAGACAGGCATTTGTCTGCTTTTTGATACTAATTACAAGGTTCTTTACCTTAAAAAAGCAAACGGAGAATCCGTCAGGGTAAAGTGTGTCAGTTTTCGGTGTGCAGTCAAAACTTTGTCTAGAGAGACTTTAGAAATAAAAATGACTTCCCTGATTTTTTCGGGTTGGTCTATAAAACCCTTATCCAGATGCCTGGCTACGCTATTGGCATGTTCTGACTTGTTAAGTCACCATACTTGAGGGGGGATTAAACAAATTTCACAATATGGGAAAGGCAAATGTTATTGCTTTTGTGACTGCCTACCAGTGAACATGATTAATAGATTTCTTGCCATGCATATTATGTAACATGAATCTTATTGCCTCATATTTTAAGCCCATCACCCAGCCTTAAGGTTTTGTATGACGTGTAAAGTGTTTCTGATGCGTCGTCTTTTTATTGGACCCATCTGTGTTACTACAGTTGTCCCGTTTTTTAACAGGAATTACTGGCGGCCATCCTCCATGAAACTGGGCAAAAATAACATGCAGTGACTGAGAGCTTGAATTTTAAATGTACACAGATGCTGAGGAAATTCTTTCTTTTGTGAAAGACACTGATTTCAATATGATCTGCATCTCCACCATTACTAACAGATGAGCTTTGACTAATAGAAAATGAGGGCTGAGTTTGATGGATTGAGAAATCCATAGAAACCAAGCCTCCTGGAAACACTAGCCTGGAATTCGTTATTGTTTTTCTGACGGCAGAGAAAGGGTTGTTCTGGTCAGCAGAGGAGCCAGGGTGCCTCATCAATTATACACCACTCATACATAACATTGTGAGCAGTGAGAAGTGAAGTGAATAAGACTGATGATCTCCTCGGCACCTGTTAGTGGGTGGGATATATTAGGCAGCAAGTCAACATTTTGTCCTCAAAGTTGATGTTAGAAGCAGGAAAAATGGACAAGCGTAAGGATTTGAGCGAGTTTGACCAAAGGGCCACATTGTGATGGCTAGACCACTGGATCAGAGCATCTCCAAAACTGCAGCTCTTGTGGGGTGTTCCCGGTCTGCAGTGGTCAGTATCTATCAAAAGTGATCCAAGGAAGGAACAGTGGTGAACTGGAGACAGGGTCATGGGCGGCCGAGGCTCAGTGATGCACGTAGGGAGAGAAGGCTGGCCCGTGTGATCCGATCCAACAGACGAGCTACTGTTGCTCAAACTGCTGAAGAAGTTAATGTTGGTTCTGATAGAAAGGGGTCAGAATACACAGTGCAGGACGGGTCAGGGCTGTTTTGGCAGCAAAAGGGGGACCAACACAACATTAGGCAGGTGATCATAACGATCGGTGTATATGGAGCAAAGAAAGCATTCAAATGCAAATGAACACAACTCGTAGAAACTCAGCACCATTGCAATGGCATTGAGAGCATCATGAAAAATGCATGAGTTGTGCCTGGCTGAATGACACAAAAATTTTCCTATATGAGAACAGCTCCTTGTCTGCAGGTATTCCTCCACAATGATGTGGCGATTCAGCCAAAGTGTGCTGTTCTTCACCACTTGACTTTTGATTGAGATGATTTGCTGTGGCGAAGCCTGAAGGGAGAAGCCGAAAGAAGAAGAGGAAAGCCATTAACAGTTTATTTTGCAACCTGTCTGCACAAATGCTTATGAAATTGCGCAATTGATTAATGGGTTACACAGAAATTCCTCTGTGTGAAAAAAATCTTTGATGATGAGTGTGTGAACTGCCCACACCGGGCAAACCACAAGGTTTCAGTTCTAACACCAGTGATGCTTGGTGACGTTTAGAAGCTGTTGTTAGTGGGCTCCTTTCAGCAACCAAGCCGGATTCTTAAGGATGTGATGTCTGGATTTTGAAATGTGTGAAATTCTGATATTGTCATGTATCTAGTACCTCTTGCATCTACCTCATGCCCTTTTCCTGTTCAAATCTTGGGAAGCTTTTCATTTTGGGCCTGATTTTCTTTGCATAATGGTGTATTTTAACGTCCATAGTTTTGTTTAAAGCTCTGTGATGTTCCACATAGATGACCATATAAAAAAAAATACAACTCATACCCCAGACAAATAGAAAGTGGTGAAATATTGCGATACAGGCTGAAAGGAATTCTAAAAACAAGCTGATGATTCTCTTTGGCGTGCCATTAATTTTTAAAATCGAAATGGTTTTTTTGTTAGAGGAACAATAAATAGTTGCTTTAATTGTTTGGATAAAACACGAATGGCACCTGTAATAGCGTTGGCAGTGACTGATATTTACACAAGTCATAGTTACAGTATTGCCTTTTTGGCTTATGACCCTGGTTAAACCCCAAAAAGTCTCTGGTTTTGATCCCGAGTCCGTTCTTCTATCAGCCCACCTCACCTCACCTGACCTCACCTCACCTGTCTTTCAGCAGTGTGCAGATGACATGGAAGATTACACATCACTACAGGAAATGAGACAATGTCATCATCCAGTTCACCTTCCATCTGTCTGGGTGGGATGGGTCATAAAGTCACGGTTTCATCTTATCATCTGCTGTCTGTTATTAGTCTGAGATTCTCATTAGTAACCCAATGCAAGTTTGGACAAATGTTTGCTCCTTGTGGCCACTGTAATACGAATGACCTAACAGTTTGATATGTAGCTCAATCTGATCATTTCTACGGCATTCTAGTTAGCCATGTGTAATATTAAATGTTCTGTAGTGCTTTACTGTCCTAGCTTTTTATATGGTTTATCAGATTTCAGTTTTATCTGATCAGGTCAGACCTACTAAAGAACTAACGTTGAATCTTGACATTCCTGTCATTTGGAGAAGGTTTAGTTCTCTAGCATTTTTAACAGCCTTTGTCTGAAATATTTATTAAATTGACTTACACCAAATATGTACCTTAAACAAGAACTGTCCTCATGTTACCTGCTGAATGTAGCAGTAGTGTATGTATTTATATATGTTTGTATATATATATATATATATATATATATATATATTTATATATATATATATATATATATATATATATATATATATATATATATATATATATAAGTATGCAGTAGTAGTATATATAGTGTGTGTATATATATCAGAACCAGCATTAACTTCAGCCATTTGAGCAACAGTAGCTCGTCTGTTGGATCAGATCACACGGGCCAGCCTTTGCTTTCCACGTCCATCAGTGAGCCTCGCCGCCCATTCCCGGACTGTATCCACGTTAAACAAAAAAAAAAACAATTTGATTAGTAGATATGAGGAATTGAGGAAGGGTTTGAATGTTTGTTTTACATTTTTGCATTTCCTGAACATCAGACACTCATATTTATAATGAGGCTGCAGGTAAGGTTTCTTTCTGATGACTCTTCCATGCAGAGTATGTTTGTGCAAGCAACTCTGCAGAAGAGATGCATAAAAAATCAACTAAATGTTATTTTGCAAGGTTGTCCAAGCCTTTGCATACATCTCTATAGCAGTTTGAGGTAAAGCATTTGTATTTACTGATCTGCACATGCCTAGTTCTAGTATGCTGGAAGGCTTAAATAGATGTTGAGTCACACTATATACTGATGCTTCTATAAATTTACCACCAGGAAATCTCTACCCTCGGTCATCTTGCTTTGCCAGAAAGGAAAGGTGCTTATCTTATTCAGACAAACGTTTATTACAAGTGATGTCAGTCCTTATTTTAAATTGATTTATCCACCGTTACTATAATGACTTAGCGTTCATGCAGCTCCAGTTTCTACCACTTTGGCGTTTGCTTCCTTCCTTTTTTTAAAGTCATCATTCTGCCCTACTTAGCACAGCAGCATAGTTTATGACCTGTTTCTTAAAAACGCACTGCTGTAACATGAAAGATAACACATGCATGCTTATTACAGTTTTCTTATCTTTAAGGAAATTGGAATATGGTTTAGCATGGAGGCGAACTTTATGATTAGACTTGACAGACAGTTGTATTATATTCTGTATAACCGATGAACAACATCAGTGTTGTGTAAGTGTAAGTGTTGGCTCAGCTTTAGCGGTGCGTGTCTGGGCCTGTATGTGGCTGTACTGTTGATGGCAGTTTGGGTGTAATCCCAGGCTGGGTCACTGACGATGTGAAGGATGGCGAGCCAGGAATGCAGTTGAGGGCTTCCCTCACCATGGAAAATCAAAGAGGGAGGACAACACATAGTGCTTTGTCACACTGATGACTTTGTATTTTTCTTTTTCGGTGCCTACTATTTGTTCATCTTTACTCTTGAGGCAGCAATTCTTGCTTAGAGAGATAACCAAAGTTGCAGTAAGCCATAAATAGTTTCATAATTAATCCAGAGCTTTATGTAACTTCAGATATAATAATCAGAGCGGACAGATTTGCAGACGGTGTACTAAAACATGATGCAAACCGAGGAGGTTCCTTAGCTTGCCCCTAAGGGCACACCGTCGTTTGAGATCCTGATTTCTTTTTTAAAATCGTGTGTACATTGAGATGACATTGCTCCCATTTTTTCGGATAAGACGTGACCGTACTGTATTTAGACCGAAGGGTGTGCATGAGCTCATAGCTCTGGTGACCACTGCACCCGCTACCCTGGAAGGAGCAGTGATTTAGGAGGTAACATGATGTCATTAGCATCCCAGCAGTGCGCTGGCCCCCACAGTGATCCTCGTGACCGCTGTGTATGAGTGATGACAATAAAGCTGCTGATGATTCCTTCATGAACTCATAATTGGCCCAGGGTGCAGGTGGGCACTCGGCTTGCTGTGTGGGAGATACCGGGTATGATGACAGATCAGTTTATGGACCTGTCAACTCCTCCATCTTGTCGTGGACTGGACATTGTTTGCTGTACCGGCAGGAAAAGAAGGGTGATGGCCGTTATTAATACTCAAGGGGCCAGCGGGGAGACTGTCTGCAGGATTAGTCGTGAGGCTTGGGTGTCAGCACTGGGTGTGAGCTTGGGGACAAATGTCCCTACATGGCACTATGATGCTCCCTCCCTGACTTTGACATTTGATCGGTGTCTTTACACCATTAATCTCAAGAGTGACATAACCGATAATGTTCTAACAGATAGCGCTAAACTTCTCTGCAGGCACAATTGTGGTGCAGACCATTAATGCCCTATTTTTTAGGAATCCAGTGGGGAGTTCTTGTCACCTTACAATCAGCTGGTGCTTTAGCCTCTGGTTCTAAGTACAGCATTTCTGTATGCACATATTTGACATAAAGATTAGAATAAACTGAATGAAACCATCATCAAACGTTCCGGCTTATTTTTGGATATAGGATCCCGATTCTTTTAACCTCTTGGATTATGATACATGTGCACACTGACTTATTTTTATCCAGTCTTGGGGAGTCTGCACTTCACAATTTAATGCGGCCTTGCTTCCACACAATTCCTTATACAACCTGCTGGTTTTTATTCATGTTCATATTCATGTTAACCTGTGATTGGAATAATATTTGGTCAATTAATTTGAATGGCTGGTGCAAAATTTGCTTGATGCTGGTGTCTTTTGCAAAAGAATACTAGCTGTTAACTATGTGGCTGCTGCACAAATCCTTCAGTGACACTCGAGCATATCGTCAGAAATTAACGTGATGCGTTCTCATGGTCCAGTTCCAACATAAATAGTGGGTGTGGCATGGCACCAGTGACAATGTGTCTTAAACTGAATAAACATACTAACATTGTGTCTCAAATCGTTAAACATTTTGGACTTTTTTTTTTTTAGTTGTTTAGTACTATTACTAACAGGTCCTCGTGGTGGTCCAGTGGCAGGATCCCACGCTTTCATTGTCACGGCCCGGGTTTGATTCCTAGGCAGGGCGCTAACCCAGCCACTGAAGAGTTAACTCTCAGCGCCGGTCCCAAGCCCGGATAAAATGGGAGGGTTGCGTCAGGAAGGGAATCTGGTGTAAAACCTGTTCCAAATCCAAACATGCGACACCAAATGACCCCGAACGGGGAGCAGCCGAAAGAACAACATCTAACAGGTGTTCCTATTAGAGTTTGAATTATTGAAACCTCTCATTTGCCTTTAAACTGACCAAAATATCTGTTTTGAGTACCTGTTTTTTTTTCTTTTCATAGTTTAGCAAACTTGCACGTAAGGTAAACGAGAGATATGGCTCATGAAAACAATAAGAGGACAGGGGGGTTTTAGCGCTGACGCGCCATCTAGTGGAAGCCACTCGTGTACATCTTCCTGATGTACATAAGATACGCAGGCAAGGGAGTGAACAGTCTGCTCGCGTCACTGCTTTTGCATCTACGCAGCAATACTGTGTTTAGAGTACGAATATGTGAAATCAACTACTTTATATATTTAACAAGATAACAATGCTGCCATCTGTGTTCCTTGAAGTCTGTATATCTGTAGCTGCATTGTTTTAGCAGATGCCCTTATACAAAATGACTTACAGAAGTGCTTTGTATTCTGTTAAAGCATATCCTAATACTAGTTTAACAGGTCAGTCTAAGAATACCATCAAGCTAAAACCCTGCAGCATGGAAAAAAAAAAACCCAACTTGTGTGAAGTTTATGTTCAGATTTGCTTTACACTTGCCAAAGCAGTGCTGTATTAGGCTCTGTTGTTGTTCTTTAGTCAGTGAGAGATTGTGCCAGCATTCCCGGCAGGTCAGCACTTCAGCGCCTCTGCTTGCAACAGAGGAACATCCAACAACAAACAACAAAGAGTCCCATTTACAGGAGGATGTGTGCAGTCTATCTGGCCTGTCATGTGTGCTGACTGAAGTTGCTTTGGGCACCGAGGGCTGCTGTAAGAGGCTCATTGAAGCTTGAACAATGAGAGGTTCTGCAGCTTGACTCACCGGTCGTCAGAAACCTTCTCTTTGTGCCTTCTGCATTGTTCTCTAAAGGTCAGCCTTATAAGGTATTATCTTCTGGCAAGAGTGTTTCATGTTGAGGCAAGTGGGAATTAACCATTAGGCCAAGGTTTTTCCTACTCACGTGCTGCCTGATGGATGGAGAAAATAGATTTCCTGCTCAGTGTTGTGTCTAGATAGTGGAAGGCTAGATAGCTATTAAATAAAATAAATGGTCAGCTTAGTGTGAGCTGCATAGCATATAAATTGGGGATGATGGAGGGAGGTTGTTTTTTTTTCCCCTGTATGATGGGAAATTGGTGTTCAGTAGTGGAGGCTTGTTGAGTGAGGGTCCAAGGGACGGCCAACAGCCACAGTGAAAAAGAAGAAGAAAAATAAGACTTTGTCACATACATTACAGTGAAATCTTTTGTTTGTTTGAATATCCCAGCTTACGAAGCTGGGGTCAGAGTGCACGGGGTCAACCATGATTAATCATGGCCCAACAGTGGCAGGTTGGTGGTGCTGAGGCTTGAAGCCCTGACCTACCTGAGCCACCACTTCCCTTGAGCAAGGCCCTTAAAACGCTCTCTAATCCAGGATTGCCATATCCTTACTGATACCTTCCTGACACAAATTTCACTGCACCTTATGGTACATGGGGTAGTGGTGGCTCAAGTGGTTAAGGTTTGTTAGGTTGTTGATGGGGGTTCAAGCCCCAGCACCAGCAAGCTTCACTATTGGGCAATTGTGCAAGGCCCATAACCCTCCCTGCTCCAGGGGCACTGTATCATATCATATATAGCTGCCTCTGTGCTGTGACCTTAACTTCCTCAGCTGGGATATGCGAAGAACAGAATTCCACTGTGCTGTAATGTATGTGTGACGATAATAATAAAGGTGGCTGCTGCTTCTTTCTATATAGCGGTCATCATGAAGAAGTAGATATTGTGATATTTGAATGTTTGAATGCAATCAGCGTGCCAAAGTGTGGGACAGTGATTTGATGCAGATATGTGTGATTGTGTAACTGGGAATTGGTCAGTCGAAGCATATTGCAATTAAATGTCCTGTCCTGTCCAGTCCAGTCCAGTATTGGTCAGTTGAGTCTTTGATCTTCTAAAGAGAAGTTTGGCTTAGTCACTGTTCCTTTTCGTTTCACGTCGAGAAAAGTGTTTCACTTCTTTAAAACCACTTTCTGATACTTCTAACCACAATCTAATGCGTATTAAACGTCTAATGTTGCAATAGTCCCAGCCCTGGGGGAAATACATGGTATTCATCACTGCCCTTATTGCATTTCAGTAAATTATGCAGGCCTGCGTGGAGCTTTGCGATTATGATCGGTTTCCCACAAGTAACCAAAGTAGTTCATGAACAGGCAAGTTTAAAAATAAACATGTACATAATGTCATGTTCTAGCAGGAGAATGCCCAGGAAACTTTTTAGGAATGAATCTTCCAGGCACTTTCCACTCCTGTTTCTTGTCCTCCTGAGTCTCACTGTTGTTTCTAAAGATATTTTTGTCCACAGTGACCTTTAAATAATAAGTAGCTGTTCTGCATCTGCCTGCAGATTGATGGTATGTGTGGTATGAAACGGATAGCAATTGTTGTCATGAGTCTTATCAGGGTTTCTCAGGACATATTTGTCTTTGTATATAAAGGTGCATGTCAGTGACAAACAAGAAACATGATAATGATTGAAAACGTTTTCTCTTTCCTACCTACTCTTAGCCTACGCAGCCTTCTCTTTCCAAAACAAGGAAGTGTAATAGTGCATGTGTTGCCCTCATTTTATCGTTCACACTGTGTTGGTGAAACAGGATCAACGAGGTGCTATAATTAAAACAATGACTAACAGTTTATCTGATGCCATTTTGTCAAAAGCGTCAGTAGAGCCAAACATTTTCTTTTTTTCTAAATTGCATTCTTTTAATTTTGAGATAAGCCTATCTTACTAGAGACCCCAGAAGCATCACCTAAAAATAAAGCTTTAATGTTTGCTGACCGAACCCTACATTCATTCATTCACACTGTAGTGGACACGAAGTCTAAGGCAGGAATACACTACCCGTCAAAAGTTTGGACACCTTTTAATTCAATCTTTTTTGTTTAGGGATTTATTTTCTACATTCTAGAACAATACTGGAGATTTCAAAACTATGAAATAACACACATGGACTTCAGTAATCCATATGTAATGACAAAAACCAACAGTCAGTTATTATTTTAAGACACGAAGGTCAGGTGTTCTGGAATAGTTCTTGCAAGAACAGTATTGTCAAGTGCATTTGCAAATCCCATCAAGCACCATGATGAAACTGGCTCACATGAAGACCATCCCAGTAAAGCAAGACCAAAACTGACCTCTGCTGCAGAGGGGAAGTTCATTTAGAGTTACCAGCCTCAGAAATCACCAATTAACAGCACCTCAGATTAGAGCCGTTATGAAGGCTTTACAGAGCATCAGTAGCAGACATATCTCAATATCAACTGTTCAAAGGACATTATTGTGTATTTTGGCCGCCTTCAGCATTGTTTTACAATGTAGAAAGAAATAAACATCAGGAAAGACCATGGAATTAGAAGGTGTGTCCAAACTTTTGACTGGTAGTGTACATACTGAATAAGACACCACCATGACCGTCAATTTGGTGTAGCCAGTCCAGCTGCTGACGAGGAGATTTGAGAATTGGGAGAAAGCTGGTGAACCCGGAGAGACCCAGAGGAACTGGCAAGAACACTGACAGTAACCCAAGCTCAGGATCTAACTGTTTCAATCCATTAGATATTTGATGGGGGTTGCATTCAAAGCTGTCCAGACACCAACCTGACCTTTATTTCTCCTTCACCAAACTACTTTAATATTGTCAGCAGGAAGCATCTGAAGATCAGTATAGGTGTTTCCAGCAGTGGTTTACATTGATGGCATTATGGCAGACGCCATCATCTAGAGCGACTTGGCTCTCAATGTATACAACTGAGCAATTAAGGGTAGAGGGCCTTGCTTGGAGGCCCAGCAATGGATCTGGGATTCTAACCCACAACCTTCTAATCAGTAGTTCAATGCCTTAACTTTAACGCAGTTTCTTCAGCTGATGAGTGCACATGATAATGCTAAGATTACATGGCTGCTTGGAACCCATGGAACCCCAATCTATGGAGTTTGTGTTTCCGCTTCACATTAGCAGCTTCTACCTGTTACCGAGGCAGCTCTAGCAAAGCAGAGAACCGATAAACTGTTGTAAACGTGCCACAGTGAAAGCCACCAAGCTCTTCAGCATAACTTTAATGGGGTTTTGATTTTGCAAGGGTGTGTCTTTTCATCTGAAACATACCATTGCCATTCCTTTTCTTATTGTTTCCACACGAATGCTTCCTCGTGTGACTTCCTATGAGCCTCCTATTACAATTATGTGCGCAATGTAAATGATAATATTTCACAGTAGGGTTAGCAAGACCGTGGCTTCACAGAGTCGATGTGGTAGACTCGAAGAAAGCACACGCAAAACTCGTTGAACTGCAAATTTGTCAAACAAATGCAGGTATGTGAGAAAGTCTGTCATATTTAGTGAGAACTGTTCTCGCATATAATTCATGCAAAAGGAATGTTGGTCAGAAGCCCATAGACCAGCTTCTACACGAGTAAGACTCAAGCGGTAAAAACAATCGTGTGAATCGGTATGTTTCACAACCGTCTATGTGGCCTTTGGTTTTGAGTGATTCGAGATGTGGTCAAAATGTGTTTGAGCCAGAGGTTTACTGTTGTAACTTGTGTGTTTGTGTGTGTGCATGTACTGTAGTAATGACTCTTGTACAGCACATATTTGGGAGGTTTCAGATAACATCATGTTTTCTCAACACCGCTTCAGTTTAGCCGCTCACTCTGGCATTTGAGGCGTTTCCCCACCCTTCCCACCTGTATTCCTGAATGGACTAGTGTATCATCAGATGAACTGTAAGCTTTTGAAAAGGGTCGCTTCATCAGCTGAATGGAGGAAATGTTTCACCGGTGTGCGTCACATTTAAGTTTCAGGTGTAAATGTCACATTTTGCATGAGTGTGGAAACAAACCCTCATATAATGTATGACAGTGACGTAATTATGACTGATTTATTTAGATAGATTCCGGTCAACATTATGCTAGATTGCGCATGTCGCTTTTACCGTTGTTTACATACCTATCTGCATACACTCGGTTATATCCAGTAGTAGGCAAATCAGCACAGTGGTATTGCTGAGCGGCGTTTTGGGAAGCATGGTTATGACATGGAGATGTCCTACAAATACAAGATCAGTTTGTTCAAGATCAGTTTGTAGTACGTAAATGGCTTTAGATGTGAGAGGTCTATACATTTTAATATTGTAGTCATCATGATACAATGTCATGCAACGAGTGTCCAGAAAAACTGTCTGGAATTCTGATTTATGTTCATATATTTACCATAATACCGTACAATATAGTGTACATGTAACATTATTTCCTGAGGACGGCCATGAAGTGACTACAGATATGCGAATTTGCCGCTTGTATCATATCTACCATTGCCATATGTTGTGGAGTCTGAATTGAGTAACACTAAACATCCTGTACGATTGTGCACATCTGACTTTGTTGCAATCGTTTGGGAATGAACCACATAAGGGTGTGATGGTCAGGTGTCAACATAGTTATGACCATATAGTGTATTATCAGCAATGTGTAGCTGCCCAACTCATGCTGTAATTAGTTGACCATATTTCACAATACCACACGTCTTACCTGTCTCTCTTTTCTCTGCAGCAAAAGAAGACGTACTTGGAGCGAAGTGTGAAGGAGGCCGAAGACAACATCAGAGAAATGCTAATGTCCAGGCGTGCTCAATAAATCGCCCATACAGCTCTGTTTCCACTTACCTTTCCACAACCTGTTATTTTGTTTAATAATGTTTTGCATGTTCTTTGGGGATACAGTTATCTCTAGGAACAGAACACATGAATCATTGTTCTTTTCAGTGGGGGGGATGGATGAATATGGGTGTGGTGTGTCGGTCACTCAGTTGTTAAGCATTGCTCCTATCGCTGTGATGTGTCATGTTTACTTTTTCATTGGGGTGTAATAAAAAAGTTCTTTATTTAAGGTGGTGTTGGTGTGGTATACTAAAGGTGTTTGTTTAAATGACTGACTGTGTGGTTTTATAGACAGCTAGCGTGGAAGGCGGTCATTGAGGGAACTTTTATGAATGATGAATGTTTCCTGGTTGTGTGTGTGAGGGCTAATTTCCTGTAGCAGCTCTTCTAGCTGTTAACCTTATTTTTTGATTTTCAGCCTGTTCTATATATTATGATTTAATTTATGTATTTTATGAAATTTATGAGTTGTGAGACGCAATGTTCTGTGTCTGGTTGGGCGACTGTGTTTATCCTACTGAAGACTCTTTTCGGATTAAAATCCTCAGTCGGGAAGCAGCACTAGTATGTAGACATGCACGCATGGCATGTATATACACATCCAAACTAGGACTGTCTCCCGAATGTAATGTTGTGTAATAGTGGTGTCATCTCCATCCCTCCCTGTGAGCTATTCTAGTTTGCTTAAAAGGCTTTAGCATATTTCTTTGACATTGTAATTATATTATATCCAGTGTACTAAATGGTTAGAATTCCCTTTGAATTTAACGACTCTGAGTCATGCATGATCGAGGTTATCTAATATCCAGGAGGACTCTCGAGGGGAAATGTTAACCTGTGTCACCCTCTGGTGGTAGTACAGGAGAAAATTTGCACCAGGTTCACACCATAATGCACCAACACACCCGGAGACCTTCCCAGGAACATTCCCTCCTCTTGTGACTCAAGTCTATTCCATAGCAGGTTAATAAACCTATTTACTTGCATGCGTCATGAAAATCAGCAAGGCATACCATGAGTGATGTTCTGATATTTAATGTAAGTTTTGTGCAAGACAAAATTATTTTATAAACATTTTTGATCTTGTATCGATTAGCTAACATGGTTTAAGAGGATATTTAAGAGCTCTACATGTATCTTTAACTTAGCTTCCCATCAAATATTCACGGATCAGGCATAACTTTATGACCACCTGCCTAATATTGTGTTGGTCCCCCTTTTGCTACCAAAACAGCTCTGACCCGTCCTGCACTGTGTATTCTGACCCCATTCTATCAGAACCAGCATTAACTTCTTCAGCAATTTGAGCAACAGTAGCTCGTCTGTTGGATCGGATCACACGGGCCAGCCTTCGCTTCTCGCATGCATCAATGAGCCTCGGCCGTCCATGACCCTGTCTCCGGTTCACCACTGTTCCACGGGATCCCTTGCTTTGTTGTTAACTTGACTTTGTGTAACCGACCCTCCCTTTTCCTGGACTCCAGGCCTTGAAGTTGTAACGTACATTGAACGTGTGTTACGGTGTCTGGCTCGTTGGTCTAGGGGTATGATTCTCGCTTAGGGTGCGAGAGGTCCCGGGTTCAAATCCCGGACGAGCCCAGGTTTTCGACTGCGTGGTAAAAAATTGGAGTGCAGGCTGCTTGGACATTGTCGATAGGGAGTTTCAAATCCCAAGACAATCTAACGCAAATTTGAACAAAAATTAGGTGATGTAACCTAATTAAGAACTTGTAGATGTAACCTGGTGACTTCCGCTTCACACAACTTCTTGTCACAGTTAAACAGCACCGCTAGACCTTCATCAAGTCAAACAAAAGAGACATGCTTTTACCTGGATCAAAATCTGCAGTGAATTATCTTATTGCATGCCGCTAAGATGTGCACATACTAACAAATTCCAGCACAAACGTGTGCCAAAAACGATTCACTGTAAAAAAAAAAAAAAAAATATAGAAAGTGCAGCAGAGATTAAGTCACTCAAACCAGCATAGCTATACCTTCAAGTCAAACAAAAGAGACATGCTTTTACTTGCAGCACAATCTGCAGTGATTTATCATATTGCATGGCCCTAGGTTGTGCACTCACTATGAAATTCAAGCATAAGAATATGCCACAAACGATGCAGTTCATTGAACACGTCCCCACGAATGCTGCTTGTTGATGTCTCCTATCCAACAGAATGGACTTAGTGAAATTATTGCAGCAGTAGTGAAATGAAAAGTTTAGCACGAGTTTATTGAACAAAATGTTCGTTTGCAGGATACAGTTTTTGTAATTGTATAAGCGCATCAGCCCCGAAGCTAGCAAGGTTGTTGTGGCTCGTTGGTCTAGGGGTATGATTCTCGCTTTGGGTGCGAGAGGTCCCGGGTTCAAATCCCGGACGAGCCCACCTTTTCCTGTTAATGCAAAACTTCTTTATAGACGTTATTTATATTGTGGATTAATTTGTGGTTTTGAAATTTGATAACTTAAATAACCATCTGCAATTCTGAAAGTATAATCATTGTGGTCAATCTTAGCCTCCATCATTAGTCCTGACATTATGCTCATGTGCCTTGTATAACAATTCCAGATTTTTGGAGTATTTATTATAGAATTGATTTTGGTTAAAAAAATAAAAAATAAAAAAATAAAAAAAACCTTTATGACATTTGATAGCTGCTTGTTTAATGAAAGCTAACGAAATGTGGCACAAGTTTCATATTTTATACCCAAGATTTTTCCAGTTCTCAATCATTCATGGGAACATTTTTGAATACTTTTCAAACTTGAGATGTGCCCATATTAAGGAAATACAACTTTTTTCCATTGAAAAATTATTAATGTTTAGCTTAAAGATATATTTTTCCAGATATTTTGAAGGGATTTTTTGTGTTTCGTGTTCCTTATAAAATCATTTTGGAAATTTTCTTAAAGGGTGCCAATAGCTTTGGAGTGTAGCTCTATGTTAGCTGGGTGTGAGCCCTGAGGTGATGCAATCAGGAGATACAGTCAATAAAATGAACTTTGTTATTAAAGGGTTTTATATTTTTTCCTAGTTGTAAATGAATAGCCTGAGATTTTTTTCCCCACAGGTTTTATTTCACCAATACTGACGGATCGATTTCGACACTTTCTCTCTCTAGTATTTACAGATTTCTTTCTTTTAAGGGAGGAGTTGATCGTATTTCTAAAAGATCTTTGTGAAAACTCTTCCCCAAGCTAAGCATTACTCCCACATAACTACACGAAGCCTAATCTCACATGTTTTATCACTTGGCCTTGTTTTTCCTCGTTTGCTGAGCATGAAGCATCTTCCGTCACTCTCCACGCTCTGCTTTCTCAGAAAGAAGCTCTCGAATGCTCACTGATGAGCCGGGCAGTGTAAAGTCCAGCCAGAGGCAGATCATTAACCTGCTTAATCTGTCCCGGCTCCCCTCTCTTCTATAAAGCCAGCTACTTGTTGGACGGCATGTAAAATAAAGTATCAGTATCATGGGCCCTGCAGAGCCTGCGCTCTCATCCAGCCTCCACAGGCCGAGGAAGCCCTCCAACGCCGAAGATGAGCCTAAGGTAAAAGCAAAACAACTCACGGTCGTAGCTTATCTGTGAAATCAATCAATAAAGCTTGGCGATGCAGCTTACTGTTTAACTGGAAAACTTTCTGGGGAAGAATAAATGCTTTCAGTTTTGTATAGAATTAACCTACACTAATATGTGCTGTTTATTTTGACAACTTATATTGTCTCTAGCACAGCTGAAGAGACTAAAGAGCACATTGTACAACAGTGGTTCTTTGTTCTCGTGAATTTCAGGTCATGCTGTTGTCTACTGTGGAGTTTTTCCATTCCAAAAAAGTATCATACTGTAACTATACTGTAGCTCTCATCTGGATCTGCTTTTCTGACTGCAGTATACTTCAGTTTCCAATAAAAGGGTTTCCAGAGCTCATGCAAAGAAAAATATCACTCATTTATATTTAATTAAAAAAAATAAAATGGTTCTTTGTGGTCTTAAATTGTTCAAATCAGGGTTCTTCTTTGCTAAAGAATTGCATAGAACCTTTAATTTTTTTTACTAAGTGACTCAAATCATATGAAATAACTGAAAAGATATGACGGGGGTCAGGCTGATGAATGCAGATAAAAGATTGTTTATTTGTTTGTTTGTTTGTTTGTTTGTTCAAAATCCAGTCTGATTGACCGAAACAAATGCTTTCAGTTGACAGATCAAATATATATAAAATGGAAAGCTATTTAATTTAATTAGTATTTAGAAATTTCTAGTAATTCATTTTGCCATTCAAAAATAAATAAATAAATAAATAAATAAATAAATAAATAAATAAATAAATAAATAAATCTTGCACTCTAATTGCAATTAATGACAAGGCCAAATTTTTTAAAGAATGGCAAAGAAGTGGCTTATTTTGCGTCCAGCTAATCAAATCTAGTAAACTGTTTCTTGCAACTCAGATCACTGCGGTTAGCAAAGGATGTCCAGAAAATGTGATATGAAACTGGAACGTGACATTTTTCTCAGCTTCACAGTCTAAACTCTGTCAATCATTGAGTAAAGTCTGACTGATGAAAAGCTCTGTGTGTGCTTGAGTGACCTCGTCATTTTTCCAGTTGCCCCTTGAAGATGACCGTGTCCAGGAGCAGGCTGCTGAGGGGGTTGAGGGCATTGAGCAGATCTCTGAAATCCATGCTCAGACACCAGGCTTTGACATGATCTACAGAATTGAGGATGTACCTCCCTGGTATTTGTGTATTTTGCTTGGACTACAGGTATAGATCATGCCCACACTGTTTACTTGAGCTGCACTTTATTCAAGCACACTCGACATCCTCCAAGACAACTGACATTAAGTTATATAAACATGTATAAAAGCTTACAGCGGGTGTCGGCTGTCACAAAGCCTGATTCAGCGACACTTTCGGAGCTAAATGAGGTTATAATGTCATGACAAATGTGGTAGCTCAGCGTACTTCTGTAATTATAAGTCACATAATGGTCACGTACTGTTGCTAAGTGAGGTTAATCTGTAAATTGAACATTTCCAGTTTAGCTACTTGGCTGTTAACGTCATCATGAAAAGCTGATACTGACAGCAGAGATATAAATACTCTGGCCTTAAGTCAATAAAATTTTAGATTTCTGTTCATAAGATTATTATTAATACTTTACCACAATAATGTAATCTTTCTGTTTAAAAGATTTGTATAAATAGTTTGTATAAAACTCCATGATGCTGTTATGATAGAAGGCATATACAAATAAACAAAGAAATAGATGGGTGGGTAGGTGGGTAGGTAGGTAGGTAGGTAGGTAGGTAGGTAGGTAGATAGATAGATAGATAGATAGATAGATAGATAGATAGATAGATAGATAGATAGATAGATAGATAGATAGATAGATAGATTTTGATTTGATGCTCGACACTTCATTTCAAACTAACAATGTTGGTTGTAATGGCACTATAACCTTATGTCATACAGTGAGGTTTCATAACACATAACACAACTATGTCAACAATGCTTTGGATAAGAGTAGTTCCTCCACACCAAACTCACTCATCCATGTCTTTCTGGACCTTGCTTTGTGCACTGGTGTGCAGTCATGATGGAACAGGAAGGGGTCATCCCCACAGTGACGAATGTCTGACCAATGGCATGTCTTCATATTAAGCTGAAGCATTAAGAGTTCCTTTCACTGGAACTAAGGGGCCGAGCCCAACCCCTGAAAAACAACACCTGAATTCAATGATTTAGAGGGGTGTCCCAAAACTTTTGCCAATATAGTGTAATTGATCAGAAGACTGATCATCTTCATGACAGCTGCTAACTGTGGGAATGACTTTTCTTAAATGTTTATGTAGGTTTGTGACATTTGTCAGGAAGCACTTTTATGCAGTTATAAGACTAGGAACACTAATCTAAGAAAATGACCATTTGTTTTTCCCCATCTACTAATTGCTCCATTGCTTTCTTGCATATTTTCCCTTTATACTGGACATTTCTTAAGCTTCTGACTTTTTATGGTAGATGAGTTACAGTTATAAACATAGGCATGTCAGTAGCTATATGTATAAAAGTTTCCAAGATATAATGTATATAATGGCTTACATGAAAATTATTAATTACATGAAAATATAAACGTATATAATGGCTTACATGAAAATTATGCAATATATATTGCAATATATTAATGATTTATATTTAGGTTTCTTTATGTGTTATTTAACACATTAGTTGAACATGAGCAAACCATAAATGGCCAACCAAAAAAGGCAAATAATTAATGACTGCATTCACTAATATTTATCCCATCCAAAATGTCTTTTATAAATCTATAGTGACTGAATATTAACACCTTAGTAAATATATCTGCAATATATACAGTAACTGGCAGAAAAGAGGAAGTAGTAGCTAAATCTGTAAAGCTCTTGGATGCTGTTGGGAATTTCACCATCAAATGCCAGCAATGTCTTGCTGTCACTGGTGGATCCAGGAGCAAGAGCCTTAAACCTCAAATACCTGCTCAGTTGTATAATGTCTCATTTAGGCCATTTTGGATAAAATGTGGGACAGTGGTTAAGGCTCTGGGTTGTTAATGGGAGAATTGCTGTTCAGGCCCCAGCACCATCAAGCTTCACTGGTGGGCAATTGAGCAAGGCTCTTAACCCTCTCTGCTCCAGGGTGCACTGTATCGTAGCTGCCCCTGCACTCGGACCACTCAACTGGGATATGCGAAGAAAAGTGTTCTGTAATGTATGTGTGGCGATGAAGTCTTCGTGCTCTCAGTTCTTCTAAATGTAAAAATTCAGAACTATAGATGAGTTAATATTTGGAGTTCAGGAGGTTATTATCATTTTGGAGCATAATGTAATGTACTATTTGTACTATCAGTTATGTGGGCTTAGTTGTAGTCGTGGAGTAAATGCAGGTCAATGCAAAAGCGTGTTACGCTAACGTTTAAACGAACATCAATTAACGTGTGTTAGTTTGTTAAAATGAAACATGGTTTGTTAAAAATTAAACTCGCTGTTTGTTAACATCACTTATCGCTTATTAATGATGAAGTTCATGGTTTGTTAATGTACACTAATGCAGTAAGATTGGTTAAGAAAGTTTTTAATGTAAAACGCAGCCAGAAGTTGTTTCACCTTTGACCTTATTAGGTCCTTAATTCTTCTTAATTCTAATAACGTCTAACCTTAATTCCAAGGTTTCAAAGTGCTGAGGATTCCTGTATATATCCCTCTCTCTCTCTCTCTCTCTCTCTCTCACTCTCCAGCACTACCTCACATGTTTCAGTGGCACCATCGCCGTGCCTTTCCTTCTGGCCGATGCCATGTGTGTAGGCCGGGATCAGTACACTGTAAGCCAGCTAGTCGGGACTATTTTCACCTGCGTGGGCATTACTACTCTTATCCAAACCACTTTTGGTGTCAGGTGAGTCTCTTAGACACGACTTATCATAAACAATTTTATTTATTTATTTTAGTTCATCATATATCTCCATATATGCTACACTCTGTACAGGTTGCCCCTGTTTCAGGCCAGTGCGTTTGCTTTCCTCATACCTGCCCAGGCCATTCTAAGACTGGAGAGGTGGAAATGTCCTCCTGAAGGTATAAACCCTGACTATAACCTGCTGCCACCGTGCACTGCTTCCAGCCGCTGCTGTGTGTATTCAACATGATTAACATGCTCATGATTTTTGGCACTACATGCTGCTGATATTTTGCAGAGGAGATTTATGGAAACTGGACCCTGCCCCTCAATACCGCACATATCTGGCAGCCCCGGATTAGAGAGGTATTAATCACTATGTTCTTAAAGTCCCTGTGGAGAATTCCAACAAATACCAAGCATTTTCCTAGTCCCATTTAATCACCATTGTAAGCCTACTGTCTAGATTTATCCCCTTGTAAAATGGATCATCATCATTTTATGTTATTTCCTTAAGAGCTTAAATGTTTAATTTGGTCATAAAATAAATTTATGACTATTTTTGTGGCCCATTATATCCTTATAAGCAGCGGTTTATGCAACTTTTGGGTCATAAATCTTGAAAAAAATATGAACATCACGATCCAACAATCACAAACAAATGTCTTTTGAAACAAATCTGGTTTCCCCACTGAACAAATTAATTATACATCAAAAATAAACATTTTCCTCTCCACCTTAGCAGCAATAAATTATCAGTCACAAAGAAATGTCTCATAAATTTCAATGAAAATGTAAATTTAAACATGAAAATCTAGTCTTAGTAGGCATGCGGCACTTTTGTGGCTGTTCTAGGATGCATTCCCCCCAAAAAAGTAAAAGATTATATCAATAAATGTTAGTTAATACCTAGCCCAACCTCAGAGAACCCAACCTGCATATCTGATTTGTTTTGTACACATTTCTGGCCACAAGCTTCAGAATCTTGAAGGTTTCTATTTTTTCTTTATTTGTCTATGTATGTCGGTTTCATTACTGTGACACAATGAGCTTTTTGGAACAAAACTAGTTAGGAAACATCATGTATAATTTGTGGCATTATATCTTTAAAAGCTACTAAAGATAATGATAAGTAAATAGGGATGGCTCACATCAGCGATGTCAGTCAAACTATTCATCCAGTGCTGTTTTTGTTCGAGGTTTAGAAACAAAAAGATGCTTTTTTGTAAAGATTAGAAGAGTCATGACTCATGAGATTACTTTACTGTGCTTTATTTTACCATGTGTGTACTGTATGTATTGTACTATGCATTGTTTGTCTCGTCTACATGTTTCACATTTTTATCTACAAAAGATACGTAATCCTGATCCTGACTCATGATTCATGCATTTGCCAACAATCATGATTATGTTTTTTTCCTATTTGTATGATTGAATATGTGAATGTACACCGATCAGGCGTAACATTATGACCACTGAGAGGTGACGTGAATAAGACTGATGATCTCCTCATTATGGCACCTGTTAGTGGGTGGGATATATTAGGCAGCAAGTCATTTTGTCCTCAAAGTTGATGTTAGAAGCAGGAAAAATGGACAAGGATTTGAGTGAGTTTGACGAAGGGCCAAATTGTGATGGCTAGACCACTGGATCAGAGCATCTCCAAAACTGCAGCTCTTGTGGGGTGTTCCCGGTCTGCAGTGGTCAGTATCTATCAAAAGTGGTCCATGGAAGGAACAGTGGAAGGAACTGGCGAAGGGTCGTGGGTGGCCAAAGCTCATTGACGCACGTGGGGAGAGAAGGCTAGCCTGTGTGATCCGATCCAACAGACGAGCTACTGTTGCTCAAATTGCTGAAGAAGTTAATGCTGGTTCTGATAGAAAGGTGTCAGAATACACAGTGCAGGACAGGTCAGGGCTGTGACCAACACAATATTAGATAGGAGGTCATAATGTTATGCCTGATCAGTGTATGTAACAGCACTTGGGTTCCAGTGATTTCCCTGCCTTTAAGAATTTTTGGTCAGAACTCAGAGAGCTTCAAACAATGCAATTCCAGTCATGTAACATTTACAACTCTGGCCTACAGATTCAAGGGGCCATTATTGTGTCTAGTATGGTGGAAGTGGTAATTGGGCTGGTGGGGATTCCTGGACTCCTGCTCAATGCCATCGGGCCTCTGACCGTCACCCCCACCGTGTCCCTGATCGGCTTGTCCGTGTTCCAAACTGCCGGAGACCGTGCAGGCAGCCACTGGGGCCTCTCTCTGCTGTAAACACACTTGGATTTTAACTTTTTTTTTAATGTCCTGTTTATATTTTTTCTCAGAGCAAAGCTAGGTCTGTTTTGCATGAATGAAAAGAGTCACTGAGCAGTGAATTGATTGAGATGTTATAGAATTCAAGGCTTGGATAAATCTTGCCTTAAGCATTTACACAAGGTTCAGTGAATCTGTTTCTTTCATTCATGTTGAATGTGTCAGGATGTGAGTCATCTTATCACTTGGATATGTGTTATGTGTGTGCTCTGTCTCACCAGATGCATCTTCTTCATTGTGCTCTTCGCTCAGTATCTCAGAAATTGGGCCGCCCCCTTTCCCTTTTACTCCAGACAGAAAGGCTGTCACACCTTTCGTTTCCAGATCTTCAAGATGTTTCCGGTATGAAGCAACATTTACCCTTAAACATAGTCATATTGCTTGGAAACCTTTGTGACTGTTCTTGTGTGCTCCTCTGGGCTCTGTCACTCTGACCTAGTAGACCATAAACCTGTCTCACTGGAATGCAGCACAGTGTGTGGAGTTCATCACGCTCCTATCATCTTCCACTTATAGCTGCAATGGCAAAGTTTACTGATACATTGCAGTGAGGTATCGCTCCAACCTCTGATTCAAACTCTCACTATCTCCGCTGTGCTTCATTTTTGGCAGATCATCATGGCTATCATGCTGGTTTGGCTCGTGTGTTATATCCTCACTTTGACAGACGTGTTACCCAATGACCCGGAGAAGTACGGCTACAAGGCTCGAACCGATGCCAGAGGAGAGATCATGTCCCAGGCACCATGGTTTCGCATGCCCTATCCCTGTAAGTATTAAATCAAACTGAGTGTGAAGAAAGCAAGCACCAGAAACATACAGTATAAAGTAGCTCTTGCACAACATTTGCCAAAATCAATAACAATAGGAATCTTAAAGTGGTAGTTTGTATTTCTGAACCTCTTGCTTCCTTGAAAGAGAATTGCAGTTGTAATGAAACCACTGACAAGCCTTTCATCATCTGTTGGGTTGCCTTTAAAGGGGAAGGTACTAGATTATAGGCCGGAAAAAATGTTAACAGAAGCCTGAAATGAAGAAACTGTCCGCAACCACTGCATGTCAATGTGGGATGTCTGCACATGTGTATTATAAACTTTACCTTTAAGTAACTAGCTTATCATGAAGTGTGTTTTTACAATGCATGGTCATAAACACACACACACACACACACACACACGGGCTCCAAAAGATTTCAAAGCCATGTTTAGAAGTCCTCACAATGCTCATTCAAATGTGATGATAACTTTGTTACGTATGTTATGTGGCCCAGGTCAGTGGGGTATACCCACAGTGACGGTAGCTGGCGTGCTGGGAATGTTTAGTGCCACTTTAGCTGGCATAGTCGAGTCTATTGGAGACTACTATGCCTGTGCCCGTCTTGCTGGAGCTCCCCCACCTCCTATTCATGCCATCAACAGGTTTATAGATGAGCTACACTGCATAACATTACATCTCTTAATAATTCTTAATCATTTCATAAATGCGAGTTGTACTGTATAATGGTACTGACTTGGATGCTTCTGCTCCCTGTTTCTTTTAGAGGGATCTTCACAGAGGGTGTGTGCTGCATCATAGCAGGCTTGTTGGGAACGGGAAATGGCTCCACTTCCTCCAGTCCTAATATTGGAGTGCTGGGCATTACCAAGGTGGACTTAGCAACTGTATACAGCATTGCATATAGAATGCTCTTCTACCAGATGGCTAAGTCGTGTCATGTTGTTAGAGCTTTACTTTAAAGGGTGCAGCAGATAACACACTGATAAATGTATCTCTAAAGCTCTTTCATGTAATGCTTTTTCTTTTTCAGTTTCTTAAGTTTTCAGTGTTATCATCTATGTGCTGGACTTTATCCTCCCAGGTTGCTGATGTGCAGTAAAACTCAGATCAATGGCAAAAGAAATTAACTATGACACACCTAAAATAAAATAGAATTGTAATGAACTTGTGTTCCTGCACAGGTGGGCAGTCGGAGAGTGGTGCAGTATGGGGCAATCATAATGTTACTATTAGGAACCATTGGGAAGTTCACAGCCTTGTTTGCCTCGCTGCCGGATCCAGTGCTGGGAGGTTTATTCTGCACCTTGTTTGGTAAGAGGCTTCTGCAGGTTTGTTGCGTCCACAGTGGGGCAGTGTGGAGCCAGAGAGCTTCGTGACTCGATGCCATTACATGGCATGTTGACGTTCTCACTGTTCTTTCTCTTCCTGTTACACACAAGAGCAAACTGTTAGCAGTAAAGACTGTTGAGTAACATTTACAATATCGTTCAGCAACCATATGCACTAAGCAAGAGCTCATGAATTGTACAATACATACTTAAGTCACTACTGTTAACTATGAGTGAATACCGAACAATTTCTCAAAAAATAATGATAGTCATGGCTTTCAGTTAATTATGATCTAAGCCTTAATTACAGAGTCTTGTAGATCTCCTGAAGAACTACAGAACTACTGTTGCAAAGTAGCCTCCACAAATAAGTAAGGTAAAACTATAAATAGTATATTTCACTTCACAGTACTGTTCCAGATCTTCATTATCTCCTTGTGAAGGATGCAGTAACATCGCTATCATTAGCATCAATAAGTCCTAAGATAGGTGAAAATAAGTTATAGAACAGTTTTGAAAAGCGTTAAGCACGACTGTAACAGAAGTAGCTTTTTTTACATATATTTTACAGACCCTTTGTAATTTTATTTGGCTTCCAAACAGGTATGATCACGGCTGTGGGTTTGTCTAATCTGCAGAGTGTGGACCTGAACTCCTCACGAAACCTTTTTGTCCTGGGGTTCTCCATGTTCTCTGGCCTTATGCTCCCCAATTACCTGGACACTCACCCAGGCAGCATTAAGACAGGTCTGTGTGTGTGTGTGTGTGTGTAGTTTTCCCTGTTTGTTGTAATCACATTCCTCCCTCTTCAAACTACATTCTTCAATTAGTTTCCCTCTAGTTACTGATTCATTTATAGTAGTTACTGGATAATAAATCTTAAGACCATGGAGTTTAAAGAGATTACACATTAAAAATGACTTCTTGTACACAGTAATGTTTTAATGTTGATATATTCAGGTGTCCCAGAGCTGGATCAAATCCTTACAGTTCTCCTGACCACAGAGATGTTTGTTGGAGGATTCATAGCATTTGTACTGGACAATACCATTCCAGGTACATCATTATTTTATAGACATAAGGACAACTATCACCTGATAGACCCACAGCACCGATCAGTCATTAACAGCTGTGGACAGTGCATGTAATTCTTGACTAAAACTATCTGTAAATCTTTTTTTATAGCATTTTTATGATGCACCTATACATTTATTCCATTACATTTTAACACAAAATGCCCTGCATGTACTCAGTTTCCTTTGTTGCAGCATGTCAGTCTATAATTATTACAGTGAAATCTGAGGAAACTGGATTGGATAAACTGAATATGATGCACACTGAAACGTAAACAATCCAATCCTAGAGCAGAAAAGCTTTCAGTTGTTTAACAGTAAACTGTCTCTATCATAGAGCAATAGCTTTAATAGGACAAAACAAAAAGATTGGCAGATGAAACAAGGCTAAAAACCATTCAAAACGTATCTAAAAGATATATAACAACAAAGTATTTTCATATAAACTTTGCCGTTTAATTTGATATTACATATTCCTGCAGGTTTAACGAATAAAACTAAAAATAATTTCAAAATTTTCTTTTAGTCTGCAGTCAGAGAGTTTATACTGTACTGGTAATCAAAAGCAGGTATTTTTGTACTTTAACTCAAGTAAGGTGTCTATTGTCGCTCAAGTACAGGATCTGGGTATTTTGTCCACCACTGGTCATTAAGCTACTGCTGATCTGTATTTTTATCCAGGTACAAAAAAAGAGCGTGGTCTCACTGACTGGAAGGCTGAGGTCTCTACAGAAATTGGTGGTGTCAATTCAGACACATATAATTTCCCAGTCGGCATGGGGATGGTAAGGCGGCTTGATTGTCTTCGCTACCTGCCCATCTGCCCCACTTTCCAAGGCTTTAAATTGCGTCGGCGTAAAAGAAGCTTGTGCGAGGAGCTGAACAATAAGAATGACGAAAGCGCAGTAAGGAACACTCCAGGGGCCGCAAACTGCACCAAAGTGTAAACATGTATTCCTCATTATGTTATTATATCATACATTTTATACACTGCTAGATTTTCATATCTGGAAAAAAACAAACAAGCATTTTTTCTTTTTACTTTTCCTTGTTAATGAATCTATTTATTGCTATGCTATGTGCACTGATTTGTGAGAACAGAAAACGCCATTACAAAAATTAAAAGAGTTAAATAAATGTGATCACAATAAGTTTTTATTAGTCATTTGTTTTTATTTGAATTTTTTATATAAAAATTCAATATTTACTATTGACCAAAAAAATTTCGGACATTCATGAAGAGTTAAAAATTGTTGACATGCCAATACAAAGTCATATAACATTAAAAAATACAGTATTATTTTTATTTTAATTTCATTTAGTCCTTTTCTTAATACATGATGGGTTTTTTTCCTTTTTTTGAGAGTGGCCATTAGTAATACTATTGGCTTCTGAAAGGGAATAAACCCATCTGTACTTGTAGGATCTGTAGAAAAGTGACCGATCATATATTTTACTGTATTTTACCAAGGAAACATTTCAAATATAAATAATACTGACGATATAAATGAGTTCTAGTACAAAGTGGTTGTGGCACAAAGCAAGTGCTTCTGTCAGTGTAGTAAACTGAATCATGTGCATCAGTTACTTATATGTGTTTAATATGTCAAACATTCAAAAATACCTGGGAATCATTCTGAAGTGAAGCTTCATCCATTATATATTTACTCTTGAGCTCTTGAGCTCCACATCTCTACACTGTTGGGACCAGGTATTGTCACAAATGCAATAAAATGTGCAAAATTCCAGTAAATGAGGACACGTTCTTGGTCCTCATACAGGAATATAAAGAAAAAAAAGATTGGGGCTTCGTGTATGATTTAGATTTTGTATTTGTGAGAAGATTTATTTACCTTCTTGTCTTTCATTCGACATGGCTTTGTATTGTAAATGTGGGTATTCGTGCATCCTTCAGAATCAATGCAATGACCGATACTAATTCCAGAGGTAGATAAATATCAGTTTGTGCTCAGGTATGGAAATCCTTAACATAATGCAATGTTATTAAACGTTATACAAATTTCATAGATTCTATGTCCAGAGCTAGATGTCTGTGTGTCAAGCAGTTCAAACAGCCTGTACAGGCCTCTGTGTCAACTCTTAAGGTTGTGGTGGTGGCAGCACCTGATGCTGTGGCTGGACATAAGACAGACAATGTGGAGTATACATGGCTGGGATGTGGAGGGAGGAGAAGGGTACGGCACAAGGGGTTGTCATAACAGAACTGGACAAAGTTTGCTGTGGGACGACAACCTCAACATACTGGCAGGTCTCTGGGTCAAAGAGCATCTTACGTTGTGGCAGCTGTGGCATGTCTACATAGAAGCATTGGCCAGTTTCAGGGTCTAGCAGCATGTGTCGAGGATTTGACACATGCTGACTTCCACCCATTTCCGGATACAACATACTAGCACCTCCATGTTTGCCCTCAGCACCAAAGGTTGTGACGAAAGCTGTGCACGGCTGGGTATCTGGAGAAGGCATTTTCTGGCTGGTATCTCCATTCTCCATCTGCTTAGATGTCTCTCGCTGTACTAGGTAGCCATCTGCCATGTATGGCTGAGATAGCAGTCTTTCTTCCACAGATGATGATTTTATCAAGGGGATGGGACCACTTGCTGTAGCAGGCTGGTTATGAGGTGGCATTTGCAGCAAGACAGGGCCTTGAACATAACTAACTGTCCCCATGTTTGGGTAGCTTAGTACATTAGGTTTGTAGAAATATGACGGAAACACTGGCGCTGGAGCAACTGTTAAGATGCAGGCAGAGGGAGGTCCAGCTGAGCTTTGTGATTTGGCTGGTAGGCCTGGAATCTGTTGAGCATCTTTTTCTGCAGATCTTTCCTGGCTGGAGAGCTTACAGCTGCCCTGCTGTTCAGAACTTTCTGAAGGTGGACAATACAATAATGCAGTTGACAGCGGCTGCGTTGGATGCACAGCAAAGATTTTAGGTTTCTCACATTCTGGGTTCCTGATGTCTGCAGACTGCTCATTTTTAGATGGATTAGTTACGGTTCTCTTACGAGCCCGTACTGGCTTGCTTGTGCAAGTTGTTTGTTTCACGTATGTGTTGCTACATTGGACATTTGTTTGGCTCATAGCTGTTGTGCTGTCCTGAGCCTCTGGGGATTTTGACAATCCACAACTGTTTGGCTGGGCTGCATTAATTGGGCTGACCTTTGTAAATCCAGTATGGGGAATTTTGTCATTTGATTCCAGGATAGAGAGAGTCTTTGTTGCACATTCTCTGGAAGCGCTATCAAGAGAGGCCAAATCCATGACTGGGTCCAGTGCAAGAGGTAGATTTGCTTTTGGCACATGTAGTTTTTCATCTCGTTTGCGTACCTTCAGTTTGTTCTCCCTTTTGCTGATAACTGGATGGGGTCCTGCTGTTGTGAAACTATGGACATCTAGCCCTTGTACTGCCTCACTGGGCCCCCTGAATGACAGACTGTATGTGTTTTTCACTAGGCTCCGCATATCCCTCACCACATGCACAGGGGCTATTGCTCTGGATTTTCCTTGGCTCTGAATGCCCATATTTACTGACTGCCCAGGGGGCCTGAGTTCTCCCTTGCCACTCTCCTGATCTTTTTCCAGATTACACTGAGCAGACTTGGACAGGACATTATCTACTGTGTTTGCATCCAGACTACAATCTAGCCCAGCAGACACTGTGGGACTTTGTGTATTTTCTTTCCTCTCACCTGGTTTCTCTTCCTTGGGCTCAATGGATGGATCCTTGACATAATGTTGTTTCTGGGCTGCCTGCAGATTGACACATTCCTCAGGTGTAGTTTTCACTGTGGCTTGTTTGCCAACAGCCCCACTTGTCACTGCACTCAAGTTCCATGCTTTACCCTTTGCTGAGTCACAGGATAGCTTCTCTTTACTGCCCTGGTTTGCCTCCTTACTGGGACTCAGCTTCTCTTGTTCAGTTTCAGAATAGGCAGCTATTTCAGTACCACTTCCCTGAATCTGAGTTCTCCCCAGACCCCCAAGCAGAGGGTTGAAACTGTGTTTGGTTATCAGTTTAGGAAGTATTTTGGAGCTGACACTGATATGTTCTTTGATAGATCTGATTGTCTGGGAGTCAGTCTTCAGCGTGGGACTCTGAGATGAAGTATGGCTACTTAAAAGAGTAACTGTAGCCAAGTTCCCTTCATCAATTTCAGTGCACTCTTCCTTAGCACAAGAGGTCAGGAGATCAATATTATTGACTTTGCCATCTGTTTTGATGGGACAGAAGGTTTGATTCTGCTCATGTTGCATCCTCTTTGAAAGGACATTTTTAATAATGCAGGAAGCCAGTTTGGTTTTGCTCGATGTTTCATCCAATGATAATGATTTCTGAAGCTTCTGCTTTTGTTCACTTTGCCCAGACTTGGTTTCGGATCTATGCGAGTCCTGCTGAAAGGCAGCAGGAGTACTGTGCTGACGCTGGAGTAGGTCTCGTGGGTGGTTAAGTGTAGATGCGACGATGTCTTTTTCATTAGCATGAGACTCTGTGTTATCCCGCCTTTTCAGCTGGATCTGCCTCTTTGGTACTGTCTTTGCATTTCTTTCCACTTCTTCATGGTTTTCCAAGGCTACATCAATGCATTCAAAACTGCTAGCCTCTGAGCAAGCTGAAGTGTTATTGTTGTTTGTTGATATAAATGGCATCTCGAAGGACAAGACATCCTTGGACCATTTATAAAAGTCTCTATTAGAAGACAGCTGAGTTGAAGACCAACAGGTAGAGTTGAATACATCCAGGTAATTAGTTTCAGGACATGATGTTCTTGTATATTCCAGTGCAGGAAGACTTCCTACTTCTGTGGTTGTCCCAACTACCTTCGTAGCCATGCTGAATTTTCCTTCGGTATTGTCTGCAGAGCTGCAGTGTTGCCTGCTGATACTGCAGGGTGTTGGTGGAAGCAATGCGGACAACCCGATGCCCTGTCTGTCCTGCTTTTTTAACCTCCGGGAAACAGGAGGGCTCTGGGACTGGTGTTGGTTCCTGGTCGTGAGAAGACGTTTGGAATAACAACGTGGTAGGATTCCTGACTCCTGCTTGTTGGCTATGAGTGTTGAGCTGCAGCTTGCAGGCAGTTTTCTATTTCCAGTATTGAGTGACAGCTCTGCCTGCTCTTTTCCAACCCCTATACCATGCTCCTCCCCCTGGCATTTCAATTTACTGATGATAGATTCACTACTGTCCAGTTTGAACTCAGTGCTGGGTTTATAGTCAGCATTTCTGCAGCTTGCTTGAAGTGTTGCTGGGTGTTCTTCTCGTTTATTACCATTTTGCTCTTGGTTCTTTTCCTGGTGGTACTTGTCTGTACTTCTGGAATTTGGGGTAATTTTGTGCTCCAGGAACCCATCATTTTGATTAGGTTTGGTATCAGTTTGAACAGTGTTCGTCTTACTTTTTAAATAGTCCCATGGTGTTGAATTAGGTGAATTGATAGGAGTACTGCCTTGGTCAGCATTTACAGAATTTATATTTATAAGATTCAGGTTTAAAATTGTTATTTTAGGGCTTGATGAAAATTGTTTTGGTTCTATCGAAACAGGAATTTTGGCAGAATCTTTATTTAGGCTATATATTGTTTTTTCACTTAAATCATATTGTGAAGTTCCTTTGTTCTTCTTCTGCTTTGTTTTGAGGTCTTCAGGTAGGTCAGTGTTCTCAGGTGAAGAGTTTGTCAAGGTTTGTCCTGAAACAGTAACAGAATATGAGGTCTCAGTTGAAATGTTCTCACATGGTGGGTCAGTACAGGTTGTCTGCGTTTCGTCGTCCAGCGCCTCACTATACTCACTGAGTGAACAAAGGGCAGTGCAATATGAACTTGATGAGTCATCCAAGGCATCATCAGCCAGCGCTGGGTTACTTTCCTCCTCATCTCCTCTTGTTGTTTCAAGCTCAAATGCTTTTCCTTTCAAAGAAATCTCACCTTCAAAGTGAGACACATATTCATAGTTTTTCTGAAATTTGTCCTCTGACATGGCTGTGCGGCAAAGGTTGGTATATCTCTGGAGTTTTTGGCTCTGAAAGGAAGCTCTGTACTGACACTCTGAGTCACTTCTGCTGATTTTTTGCCCTCCAGAAAGGAAAAAGAGTGCACATTACAACTCAACAGCACAAATAGTCTTAAAGAAAGACATGTTAGTCAGTGATTAGTTTAGTCGAAATTTCTGAGAACTCGTGCTTGCTCCTGCTTTAATTCATGTTTGTTTTCACACTGTCTTGCTTAAAGCATCCTGTGCTCCTCCAGTGTTTCGCTGGTTATGTGAAATAATGAGTATTCCAGGGTGACAGCTGTTAGTAACGTACAAGAAGCTCTTTTGCCCTGAAGACAATTTAAAACTGTCATGAGATCCAAAACACCCACCTGTTGCAAAACTTCAAGTTAGCTTGTGTAGAACATCCTGTAATTTCCAAAGCTGAAAAAAAAAGATTAAAATAAATGCATTACATGCATCTTGTCGTATAGTGTATATTTATTTACATACCTAGGTAGCTAAAATAAGAAACTTGGCCAAATCGCTGTCTTAAACCCTGTGTTTAAAAAAGTTCTGCAGAGGAAATGAAGCAGACCTTAATTTTTAGCTGCTGAGAGTTGGCCCAGTTTACAGGATCCAGGCCCCATAGGAGTTGAGGTAGCCGCGTGGCAGTTAGCTTTTACAGCAGGTGCTGGTCTGGCTGTGTGGTGAGCTTGCCTCTGGAATCCAGTTTGCATGGGCAGTCCAGTCACAGGGCCAGTTATATATAACTCCCTCAGCCTCATAACATTATCATCAGAGAGATAGAGCTAGGGACTTTTGGAGAATGCTTGGGAAGAACACACAAGCTTCTAAATAACTGGTGGTTAAAAAAGGGGGTCATTTGTAGGATCACATTTTACACTGATTTTGTTTAAGAACATTTTATACTGAACACCTACAAACCATTCAGCTTCCGGTGTTACTGGTGTTTTGTAGTTTTTTAGTCTGCTTTTTTGTTTTGTGCCAGTTCTCAGATCTTTACTGAAGGAAATGAGAGCATGCATGCTATGAGAGCTGAAGCATGTGAACCAGTTGGTCTTTGCAAATGTTTTAATAGCATGATATAATAGGCTGTCTGAACATGACCCTTTGGCATTAGTGCACGCAAGCAGCTCTGGATGTCTCAGATGTATATAATATCCTTTAAGCAGATAAGTGGGCAGTAGTAACACTGTGGTGCTAACGTGACTGAAGCTACATTACATTACATGAAGGTTAATGGTATTGCACAGGCTCTGAATAGGGATAAGACTTATTTTAAAAAGACTTATTTTTTAAAAGGTAAATATTCTGTGCTAAAACATTTTGGCAGTTTCATTTTCTTGGTTTTCTATGAGACTAGTATTGAGTATTAAACTTTATTGTGGGGATATTTTAAGTGTATGATTATGAATAAAAGTAATAATTAATAAACAATTTCATTTTTTTAATTTTATAAATACACTTTTCATGAAATATATATTTCATTCAATTGGAGAAATGTTGTATCAATAGTCATTTTGGCAGTGCCACCTGTCAGACTAAACAATGGTGTCGTTTTGAAACACACATTATTATTAATGACTGTCTAACGGTGAACTAGCAAACCATTCATCAGAAAAATTATACTAAGGAATACTTAGCTACAAATATGATCATGTTAGTCAATAATCTTGTCAAAACTACAGATACACGATATTGCCAAAAGTTTTGGGACACCCCTCCAAATCATTGAATTCAGGTGTTGTTTTTCAGGGGTCGGACTCAGCCCCTTAGTTCCAGTGAAAGGAACTCTTAATGCTTCAGCTTCATACCAAGACATTTTGGACAATTTCATGCTCTTTGTGGGAACAGTTTGGGGATGACCCCTTCCTGTTCCAACATGACTGCACACCAGTGACCAAAGCAAGGTCCATAAAGACATGGATGAGTGAGTTTGGTGTGGAGGAACTTGACTGACCTGCACAGAGTCCTGACCTCAACCCCATAGAACACCTTTGGGATGAATTAGAGTGGAGACTGTGAGCCAGACCTTTTCGTCGAACATCAGTGCCTGATCTCACAAACACACTTCTAGAGGATTGGTCAAAAATTCCCATAAACACACTCCTAAACCTTGTGGAAAGCCTGACCAGAAGAGTTGAAGCTGTTGTAGCTGCAAAGGGCGGGGCAACTCCATATTACTTTCATGTGTCAAGGCAGATGTCCCAGTTTTGGCCTGGCTTGCAGTCTCCGCTCTAATTCAAATTCTATTTCTATTTCAAAGAATAAATTGCAAACTATAAAGATATTTATGTATTCCCCGAGAAATGTATGAATGAATTATTCGGGGACTGGAAATATAACAGTGATGAACAAAGATAAAAAAAAACGGTTGTTCCACAGTCCAATGTGCTTAACTAGTTACTAACTTTATTCTAGTGTGATTCTAAGACCAAGTATAGTACAGCAGTCCCCCGTTTATGTTAGGTTTATGTTCCAAAACCACCCGCAATAAACAAAAATCTGTGATACACAAACGCCACCCCCAAATGTTCCCAAAAGCTGTAATTGACCTTCCCACACTCTTTAAGCACACACAAAAAACATTTGGAAGCATATAGTGAGATGAATTTTGGGTAAATTTGTAGAACTATCACATTTAGAGTGAGTACTGTATGTACAGTACTGTACATTACTGTATAGTAGCATAGCTTACACTTATTTTTTTGGTACAGTAATTAAAGTATTTACAAGACCTATAAGAATACGCAACATTTTACTGTTCTGATGTACGGACAGTATAGGTATTAATTTTCAACAGACTCGTTCATCCAGCCGTACTGTATTTTGATTTTCAGCATCCCCGCACATTGCTTTCCTAAACAACGCAACGTGTTCTTTGTCTCTTTAGTAAATACGCTGTACAGTATTTTATATATTATTAAAATTTTTACTTCATTTAAATTAATGTTTATATTTTGTAATTAATAATTCTATTTTTATTAATAAATTACCTTATTTCAACATAAGAACAATTCGCTAAAAGGTTTGTGGATACCACGATATACCGGGAAAATCCGCAAATAAAAAAAAAAAAGTTATGTTCCAAATAACAATCAGCGATATACCGGGACCGCGATATAGAGTGGGGATTACTGAAAATGCGAAACATTTTCATATGTATGAAACGTATGAATGAGTTTCTGTCCTGAATACCGAACACTGAGGATTGTTTACAGTCAAGAGGCCATCTAGTGTTCAAACATGGATAAAGCATGTTAAAAAAGTCAGGGTCTCTTAATTTGAAAACAGTAACGATTGTTCAACTCCATTCATCTAAATGAGACGAGTCATTGATCACAGCAGACACACACACACACACACACACACACATAGACATGAGTCACTGAGCACTAATACACACATGCACTGTGCACTATACATACATACATATACACACATATTATCTATCTATCTATCTATCTATCTATCTATCTATCTATCTATCTATCTATCTATCTATCTATCTATCTATCTATCTATCTATCTATCCCTCCATCCTTCTATCTATCTACAGAAGTAACAACACAGTGAGGCATACACAAGGATATCAGATTTAGGCCCCGTGCGCGCGACTCTTTGCGCGTTTCATGTGCGCGTTCTCGCGCTCCTCAACACCTCCCGCCCCCACCGTCCTCCTCCGCCCCCACCGTCCTCCTCCTCCTCCTTCCTCCTTCCTCCTCCTCCTCCTCCGAGCCCCCCTCACTCTACAGTATCATTAGGCTGTCCGCTCCACTCCGGCCGCTGGGGGAACACCGCACAGGACACAGCAAAAGAGAGAGAGAGAGAGAGAGAGAGAGAGAGAGAGAAAAAAAAACCCATCCTCACACACACATCTTTCTAGTAAGTCCAATTTATTAGAAACACACGCGAGAAGGCCAGGGGGGGAATAACCTGGCTCTGAACGGAGTGCACATGAGCGCGTGAAGCCGGCTGTTGTTTTTTGTGCGCGTGGTGTTTGTGTGGTGCGGCTCCCGAAAATGCAGCGGCTCTGAAACAAAGGGACTCCGAGCGGCGTTCTCTGTTCATTGGAAACAACTGGCTGCGAGGTAAACACTGACCAAACGCACTGCAGCGCTTTTATCGTGTGTGTATACTTCGCTTCTCTCTTTCTTTGTCAAGTTGCGAGCAGAGTTGCGTTTTTACGTCGCAACTCTTTTTAGTTTCTCAGCTCTTACCGTAATGAGCTACTCGTGGTGTGTGTGTGTGTGTCCTTTTAATACTGGAATCCACTGCCATGTTACTTTTAGAGCCTCTTGAACCTCGGCTTTGTGTTTTGAAACAATAGTCGCGGTTTGTGAAACTTATTAACGCAGCGAAAAAACCCCAAAAGTTTAATGATGACCTCACAAGTACGTTTAAGGATTTATTGTTGTGGCGTCACAACACCTCTGAGTAGATGTAGATGCGCGAGGAACTTCCACAAGTTTCACAATACGCGAGTGTTAAAAGTAGATAAACGAAAGGTGTGAACTAGAGTTATTTAAACTTTTCACTATTTTTTTTCCTCCCTCCAAGGCTGAGGGCCCCTCTGGATGGAAAGATGGAAGCAGAGGGACAGTGGTGGAAAAGCCAACTCGCCTCAGATATCCATCAGGCTCTGCGAATTAAGGTGAGCTTTCAACTTTTGACCTGATTTTCTTTTCTTACTTCTCTAACAAACTTTCATTGATCAGTTCGTCCCATGACTTTGACATTTCTAACGTAGTGTCACTTTGTTAGAAGTCTTCTGAATATGGCATTGTACTTTCAGAGTACTCTTTGTCCATCTGGTGTTTCCGGCATCCTTATCTATCCAAGGAATCTTTGATGCATTTTGTTGTTTTTTTTTTGTTTTTTTCCTGAGACTGTACTGTTTGTGTGTATTGTTTGTTGTAGAGCCGGATGATCGTTAGCTTGGCTTGGTTAGATTTCCATCTGTCTTTGTAGTAAAGGTGTGAAATCTGGCAAGTCCTGTAGAAAAGGGTTACTGGGTGGACAGCGGTCCTGCTTTACGCATCACTTTAAACATCACCAGCCACTTTTCTTATGGTCAGCTTCAGGAATGTGAATCTTCCTTCTCAGAAATAACGTTTTGTTTTGGGGTTTTTTTTCCTCCAATTTTATATGGATCCAGAGATCCACACAGCAAACCGTGTCTTGTAGAAAGAATGAAAAGTTCTGTAATCCATACAGACGTGTTCGATAAAGACCGTGCATGATTTAATAGGCATGTGGATGAAGGAGGAAGTCTGGTGTGTGAGAACTGTGAGATTTCAGTAGGCCTGTGCTTGTCAGCTGGGCTTGTGTTTAAGTTTGCTGTGTGCCAAGAGCAGTGTGAAGGCTAGAGTGTGTGTTTTCTCAGTCTGGCCTGTTGTCCATGAAGTAGACATGTGCGTCGTTGTCTTATTGTCTGGCCTGTTTATGAGGGGGCTGTATATCAATCCCACATCCGGCTGGGAATGCAAAGTGGAAGCGGTCTGTTAGTGTTTGTTTGTACTTGAGTTTGACTATTAACAAGTTTAATTGTTGCTAGTAATTGCATCCAGCGCTAACAAGGAAGCATTGTTTAATTTATTTAATCAGCTAGCTTCAGAGACATGTACATAACTAATTCAGGACTTTGAAGACATTATGGAAATGCATGTGTTTCGATTATGATCATCATTTTTCCCATAAATTCACATCTTATAATAGCTAGTTCTAGTGGCACATAAGCAAAGCAGTGTTTATCCTTAAACAGGGTTTGCTTTTGACCCTTTGACTGATTTCATGTCTCCGCTGGTCTTTAAAACCGGCTCCATTATTAACTTCTACTGCAACTTCATAGTACTAAAGGAAACAGACACAATGCTGAGGTTTAACACACACTTGACGATGTGAAAAATACCATAAACATGAATGCAGCTCTTTTATGCCCAAGCTTTATTTCATGGATCTTTATGAAAAAAAAAGTGATTTGCTGCTCATGTCTCCGGGCTGCGTAGCTTTTTACAAAAGGTTTCTGTTTGAGTTGCCTTCTCTGTCACTAAAACCCCCGTACAGAGTTTTAATGCGGTGAATTAAAGCCGTCTATGTGGCTATTTGTAAGAAACGGGTGGAAACGTACACAAGATTCATTGTTGCTCGACTGGCAGTTGTGCTGAATCGGAATAATCTGTGCTCTTGTGCGTATTATTCAGGAATGAACTGCAGAATTATTGACTTAATCGTTGCACAGATCAGCAGAAGTGTGCGCTGTGTTTTGCCATGCCTGACTGCTTGACCGTTTCCCCCCTGCCGACACCGTCTTTATTGCCTTCCCCCGTTTCTGAAATTGTTGGATTGACCGGCTTGTCTGCACATGGCTGTAATGAGAAGCAGCCCCGTTTAAACGGTGTTTAATTTAACTCTGCAGAATAGACTGACGGTTTTATTTAGTGACGAATATAAATCTTTCCAGCGAACTCGGTAATAAGTCTGGTATGTGCATCACAATTAGTGTTACAGTGCATGTGCTGCCAGTTTAACAAGATTCGAGCAGTTAAGCCTTTGCTTGTTATTATGGTGCCACCTTAATGTGAGAGAAAACCCATTCCTGATCTCGCCCGCTCTGGAAGCGGCTCAGCGAAAACAAACACGACAAAGAACAGCGATTGATTGAACCGGTTTGGCTGGATGTACTTCCTCTACTTTTGCTTCTCTGTGAATTGTGAAGTGTGAGTTCTTCTCAGTAACAGGGTTTTCAGACTTAAGAACCTTAAAGCGTCCTGTAGCAGCATAGGGATGCGGATTTGACCTACCTCTTTGGCCATTCAGAGAGAACAGCAGCTGCCTAAATTGCAGACAGCCGAAACACAAAAAAAAGGGCTGCTTGAGAGGATCGAGGCTCAACCCCTTACGCCCTGAGGGACAGATGGCTGGGAGACATGGTGGCTGGGCCAGCAGAGCACAGGAACCAGTGCTCTTTCTTTCAAACAGCCATCATAAAGTAGCTTGATGTGCTGGAGAACATCAGAGGCCTCAGTGTTATTGGCATGCTTACGCTTAGGATCGTGCTTCTAGTGGGCGAGTGCTTGAATCTGTTAAGGTCTCGCAACAAAATAGTGCTTGTTGTATCCACACAACATATCAGAGTGGGACAAAAACATGCAGCTTGGCACATTGGCACAAAACAAAGTCCTGTGTCTTGATGACTTTGCTGTGACGCTTACAAAGTGTTGACACTGGAACCTCCTGTGTACATGTTAAATAAACTTATTGAAAGCTTTTCCTATAGCTCCCTTTTTATCAAATAGTTTATTAATAGGATTAGGCTGGATTATTAGATTACGCAAGCATCCACTGTACAAATCCCCGTGTATTACTTATCCGTAGAGAAATGCTGACGTTTTAGAGCAGCATATTAATATAAAACTGTGATTTGTCAGAGCTGCAGTTATAGGAAATTAATCTAGCAGTCAGGCACTAATTGTTATTTATTATCTTAGTACTAGACTGTGACTAACACAAAAACCTCTTTGTAGGATATCAAAGATATTTAACACTTTTTCGTCCTGTATGGGTGGTTGTTGTTGTTTCAGTACTGTTAACCAGCACTGATTTAATTTCTTTCTTTTATTTCCACATCTTTCCCCAGGAGCTGAAGTTACCCACGTACCATGCTCATTCGCCGCAGATCGGCATGAGGCGCTACTTCGCCGACCTGCTCGCCGTCCTCAGTAACCGCTACCAGTTGTGCCCCACGGCACGCCACCTGGCCGTCTACCTGCTCGACCTCTTCATGGACCATTATGACGTAGCAGTGAGGCAACTTTACGTCATCGCCCTTTCCTGCCTTCTCCTAGCCAGTAAGTTAGCTTCAAGTCAGTGTTTTCTGCATGGATGACTGAACATTCGCTTGCCACTTTTTTAGTTTTTTTAATCCACTGATCGCCAAAATGAAATCAGTGAGTAATGACTTCCTGTACTGTCCATTGTAGTCTTTGTGTACTGGAACTTCACACGTCGGCACTCACTGGTGACTCGCAGGCTGCTGCATTGTTTTTCATGACAGATGTGTGTTTAAGAGACTCTGGCCTTTGCTGGGCACCAAATCAGGATTCTTGCTGATTTTTCTTTTTTAGAGATCAGCAACTTTTAGTTTATGGCTTTGGGATTATTTGAGAATGTCACACACACACTGCAGTGGCTTTGTGGTGTGACCACAGGGTCTGATCTCTAAACGAGATTTATTGCTCAGGAAGTTCTCAGGGCGAAACCAGCTGTGTATCAGTGTTTAAAGCAATGCATTGAGGTGTGTTATCAGTTGCAGCCATGTCTCCATACATGCAAACAAAGTCTTCAGATCCACGGGTTTTGGCTAACAACGTTGTGAATGTCGTCTTTTTTTTTTATTTTTTTAACCAAATGTTTTGTCAACGTTTTAGAAACTGAAATTACGAGTTACGGAATAACTCATTTAGTTTTTGATCGACTGGGAACAAAATCTGACTGAGCGACATAGTTATATGAGTGAAATAATAATGATGGTTTTTGTAATGCAGTGTTGGAAACATTATTCCAAAAATGTTCATTTGGGGTCAGGTTTCTAAATCTTGCCAATACCAATTAATATTGTGACCACAGTTATTACTATTATTAGTTCAATTATTTATTAACTTGAGCCTTTTGAGATTTTTTTCCATCCTTAGAATCTAAACCAAATACACAGGGTCTGGCCAGCAAAGTAGGCTGTTGCTCCTTACACATGTTATGATTATTTGGATTTATTATTGTAGATATTTTATACCACAACGCTATTTAACGCTTGGCTTGGGCCACATGTTCCAGCTGCAGTTTATATTAGTGTCATTTTATATTAACGACTCGCACAAGGAGCTTGAATTGTAGACTTCAGTTATTGATACGATGAGGATCTGGTTATTTCTCATGAATAAAGCTGTTAATTAATTCAATTTATTACTATAACGTTTTTTACTATAGAGGTATAGAAAAAATGACAAAGTTAAGTTAGTATTTATCCCCAGCGAGAAGCCTGAGGCGAGGGTGGTGAGGGAAAAACTCCCTGAGATGATACGAGGAAGAAACCATGAGGCTCTAATCCTCATCTGGGTGACACTAGACAGTAAATAATTAGATTAGATAATGTAACTGTTAATAATGTCCTTTCTGCAGCAGAAACCAAGAGCTTTTGAGGAACTAGTAGATCAGTGTAGATTCCTTTAAGTGCTCTGGCATGATTTCAGGATGGAGGACGCTGTGGTTTATTGGTAACACGACAAGCTGCAAACCCCGGTGAAGGACCGTCTGTTTGTTTATAGCCGTTATAAGTCGTACGCTGTAAATGCTAACCATAACTCTGATTCGCAGATGTTCCACAACATTAAGTATAACTACAAGCAGATATAAATAATGCAAGTTCTTTGTGTGGAAACAGTAACTCTGTTGTGCATTGCCCTGCATCACACAGACATTGATTATTTTCTCCCAGCAGCCTGCCCTCGAGTGTTTTAATCTGGACTTAATATTTTATCATGTGTGCATTGTAATCACGCTGCATTGTTAATAACAGTCTTGGAAAAGGTTTTTTATTTTTGCTTTGGTGTACATTTCTATCATGTAACCTTGTCTTATTCCCTAATCTGACATTTCTTTAATGAACAACAATGTGACATCGCCAGACAAAGCCTTTATTTTTCCTTAAACATGCCGCGGTTTGTTTTAAAGACGTCTCTCTGTAAGAGCAGGATCTTTGTTTCATGCTTCTGTCATTCATGAAGGTGCTTCATTTCAGGAAAGGGGGGGGGTGTTTGTGCTGGCTGGCAATTGGCACCGTGCAGACATTAATTAATTGCGCAGGACTGAATGAGTAATGACCTTGCTGATGCTCTGGGTTTAAAGTATCCCTCCTATTTTTCCAACTCATTGATTCTCTCTGCCGCTGCTGCTGCAGCCACTATTGTTGCATTGCTTTCGGAGAGATGGGCTATAGAGGCCTGCTCCAGGCCAAACCCACGGGGAGAAAAGGCTTCGTTTCCATTCAGGCCAAGGACATTATTTGTTTTGACAAATGGAGGGGAATCGCTCGCATTGAATTGAACATTATGCCTCCCAGAATCCATTAGGTATCACTTCCATAGCTCCGCATCAGCGTGCGCTTTTAAATTCGGGTTCGTTCTTTATTTTGCGTCTCTTTTTGTCGTTTGTTTTCCCAAATCAGCCTGAATATTTAATCGAGGAAATTGGAAATTGTGGAAGGACACACCAACACCGTGAATCGATCCACATTTGAATAGAAGCTGAGGTTATGTAGTGGCTCAAACACAGTTTCCAGTAAAATTAGTGAAACATTCAAGGGTCATTGCTCATTCTGGCCAAGGACACAAAAGCACTGTGTTCATTTAAAAAAACACACACACACACACACACCCTCTTCGACTCGAGTGTTTCTGTTTTGGTACATCCTTAATTTCCGAAAACCTCATCTTATTTTCCTAATCCACGCTTTCATCTGTTTCTAAGGAAGTCCTTCGCTCTTTCTAAACACTTTTTCCAGAACCATGTAGAGGAAAGAATTGTAATTATCCTTGACGCTGAGACTCAGCAAGTACTAGATAATTACAGAACTAATGGACTGCTCTTAGAGCTGCTGTTTTGATACTAATGCTTGAGCAATGGCCATAGGCAGGTTTGGGGGACGCATGGATGCACTCTTGTGCCTGGTGTTATCAGCTGTGTGTGTGTGTGTGTGTGTGTGTGAGGGGGAGGAGAGCAGCTCACAGCTGAAAGCATACTGAATTTCCTCTCAGGGACACATGAGGTTTGTTATGCTAACATGTTTAAAGCTTGTCTCAGCACAACGTCCGTTAAAAGGAGTGTCATTTTCTTGATCTGGCTGAAATGGTGAGTAAACAAACCTCCCTCTGTGTAACAGCTCAAGGTTTATGTATTCTTATTATTTCTTCCTGGAAGAAAGCGTAAGCATAACAACATGATGATGATGATGATGATGATGTGACCACCTTTGGGTTTTTTCATCACAGTTTTCTTTTGTCCTGAGAAAGCAGTGGAGAGTAGCACATCCAGGGCCGTCTCGTCGCGTCCTCTCCTCCCTCCTTCTCTCCTCTGGCCTGAGAGGAAGGGGGGAGGACCAAGTAGCCTAGAGGGTCATGTTTGAACTGAAACACACAGCAGGGTTCCTGATATTCAGATTAGTGTGACGGACGTTCCCCCGAGGTTTGATGCTAATGAAGGGAATTAATACGCCGGAGATAATTGAGAAAACGAAGCCTTGCATGCTGGCCGCAGATGCCGGTGCGACATTGTTTAAAAAAGATGGCTGAATGTAAAAAGGAGTTTAAATGTACAGGGGTCACTGGTGTAAATGTGTGGATTGCATTGTGTTGAGGGAATTAAGAAACTGCAATCTAACATTGTGTTCCAAAATGAAAACTTTTTTTTTTTTTTGTGCTTCTTCTTGACATCCAACATCTAAGCAATTAGTTCGATCTTAAGGTGTACACACCATGTTGTTGGAATCTTCAAAGAATGCAGACGCCAGCGCCGCTTGTGGGGAATTTTATTGACCCCCTGCTCCTCGGCTCAGGTCCCCTTTATACCCGCTAGTGATCTGAAGACAGGGGCCCTCTGTGAGTGCACAAGCATGAGCTGGAGAGGTCAGGGGTCATGCTGCCTTTATTATTGTGGCATCCAAATGCAGGGGAAGTAATACAGGAGACTAGGAGTTTGCAGTAAAGATATTAACACCTAGCACAAAGGGAGAGGGAGTGGGAGTGGGGAGGGGGCGGTAAGTGAGGCACAGGAATTCCATGGACTGCAGGGGGAAGGTGATGCAGGCACAATATTAGACCTGGGCTATTTTTCAAAATCTAAAATTACATACATAGTATGTAGAAAAACGATCTGAGAACGATGGCTAAAGAGTGGTTTTGTCTTCCCATGAGGCACTGGAGTCTTTTACAAACTTTAGGTGGCCCACGAAGAATTTTAACGGCCGTGTGAACGGCAGCGAAACAGACCGTAGAAACAAATGCACGAAGCAGAACTTTATAGCGAACTGTTCTTCGTCTGCAGCGCCACAAACCAGTCCGGCGCCAGCGCAAAATTAACAAAGGTTCTTATCCTATATCCTATTAAGAAGCCCAGCATAAAACTTTCCAAATTATTTCCACACACCCCAGCCCCCCACTCCTCCTTTTTTTAACCCGCATTTAATCTTCGTTCTGTACGTCAGTCGGTTTTTAGAGGGTGCCGTTCATGCTGAATGTGACTCCTGCCTAGCAGGCGGGTGCAAATATTTGCATACCCTTAAGACACACCGATGAAGACAAAGAAATTTGATTTATTGCAGCATGTCGAGTTTCACAGATTTTTCCTTCATGAACTCGAGTAAGAAAATGGATAAGTTACGCTCCAAAGTTTGTATTCTTAAAGGCTTTAGTTGTAATCAGGGCTGAGAGGCTCGTGTTTTCTTTTGTTGTTGTTTGTCTGGCTCGTTAAAAGACGCCTCCTCATGTCTTCATGACTTCATCAAACTGTAAATGTTTATTAATACATTTTAAAGTAGATGCATTTTCCTTTTCTCCTCCAGCTTTCGAGATTGCATATTGATTCTACATGTTTGTGGCGCAAACGCAGTTACTTCTGTATGTTTGTTCGACCGCAGTGTTTAAAGTCTCACCAGTGTGTCATTTACACCAGTATAGCGACCCTCCACCACCAGTTCTGTCATCAAAGGGAATTTCCAGAACGTTCCATCTGCTATGGATCTTACTCATTTCACCATAAAATTCACATCTTTCACATTTGCATAGGAACACGGCTTTCAGGCGCAATCTTATCTGGGTGTAGCGGCCGGACATGAAAGCCAAAACCCACACAGGCGTCCTGAATTTTATAAACACGCCGTGGTATGTGGAAGGAATGAGAGATCTGGGCTCTAGTCTGTGTGATAATTACTTGTTCAGGCTGGCAGACTGACATCTCGGAGATTGTGATGCCTGAAATGCCAGCAGGGAAATGTGTGAATGGAGGTTCACAGAAATGAGTTTCAGGTCTCCTTTTAATTTTTTCCAGCCAGTAAACACCAACAACATGTTGGCTTTCTCTGTAATTATGGTGTGTGTGTGTGTTTATCTGTGTAATTAACCCTGTCTTGTTTTTTCCAAAGATCTTGCTGATGAGGCATGAAAGAAATCATTTATTCACTCACATGATTAATGAACATAGTTTTCTCTTGGATGTTTTGGAGCTCTTTGAAAACTGTTGATTTAATTTGTTTTGCACTTTTAACACCGGACATTGTGGTAAAATCAGGATGTAGATTCAGTCACCTAATTTGCAAGCCAGAGGTGACCGTGGCAAGCTCCGTGAGGAACGTTGGGAGGAACCAGACTCAAAATAGAACCCGTCCTCTTCTGAGTAACGCTCCATTAGTGGGATTATAAGAGTTACAGAGATGTATTTATGGCCGTGTTCACGGTACAAACTTCTTTGCATAGCTCCTGTTTGTTTGTTTTTCATGTCATGACAATTCACGTTATTTGTCCCTCATTTGTACACGTCGGTCCCCTGAAACCTTCTGCATTTGCACAGATTTCAAGTTGTTTCCACACTCCTTTCTCTCAGGTTTTGTTAGAAACGATTCAGCAAATATCAATATCACCAATTTCCCCATCCTTCCACTTAAGTCATTGTGATTTTTTTTATTTATAGTCCTCTTCTGTCGTTTTGAGCTGATCTAGACGTGTCTAGAGTTTTTGTGTTGATGCTGTCCTGGAATAAAGTCTTTATGATTTCAAACAACATTTTTAATGTGGTGTTTGCTCAAAAACTGAACAATTATAGATTTGTTCACTGATGTCTCCTCCCACCTCCCCGTTTCTCTCTCTGTGTAGGTAAATTTGAGGAGAAGGAGGACCGTGTGCCTAAGCTGGAGCAGTTAAACACTCTGGGCTTCATGTGCAGCCTCAACCTGGCCCTGAATAAGCGCGACCTCATCAAAATGGAATTGCTGCTGCTGGAGACTTTCGGCTGGAACCTGTGCATGCCCACGCCGGCTCACTTCATCGACTACTACCTCCACGCCGCCGTGCAGGAGGGCGACTTGCACAACGGCTGGCCACTGACCTCGCTGTCCAAGACCAAAGCCTTCATGGACAAATACACACACTACTTCCTGGAGATTTCCCTGCAAGGTGAATTCAGTTCAAGATTATGAGTATTACTTCTGAGCATTGCTTCAGTGTTATTTTAAAAGCATTCGTTCTATTTTTAAATGGGAAGAAATATTCTTAGACACAATACATTGATGGCACAAGGTCAGTGACCTTCATTTCATCCAACTCAATACTTGTTTTCGTCCCAGATCACGCCTTCTTGGGCTTCAGACCTTCACAGGTGGCAGCCGCCTGCATCGCAGCCTCTCGCATTTGCCTGCAGATTTCCCCGAGCTGGACCACCGTGCTCCACCTGCTCACAGGATATTCCTGGGATCACCTGACCCAGTGCATCCAGCTCATGCTGCTGTAAGAACATATCGAATCGTAACATCAGTAGAGCAATCAAATAGAACATTGAGTTTTTACTACTGTTTGTTATTTTAGGTTTTTAAGATAGATAGATAGATATATTATCTATCTATCTATCATACACACACATATATACACTACTGGTCAAATATTTAGATTTAGGTTTGCTCAATTAAATATATATTTTATAAGATGTTTATGATAATAACCTTTTATTAACTGCTGGTGTTTTCTTCTACAGTGCGCACGATAACGACGTGAAAGAAGCCAACAAGTCCAAGTCATCACCCTCGTCTGGTCAGAGCGCACCACCTCAAGCTCACGCTTCACCCAGCCCTGCTCCCTCGGCCCTGCAAAGACACCCCGCATCCACCTCGCAGCAGCTTCTGCTCCAGACTGGCAGCTACCCGCCTCTCTCGCAGCACTCCCCTGCTCTGGCCCAGCTGCACATGCTGGCCGAATGCCAGGCCATGGGTGCAGTGAGCACGCGGGAATACCTCCAGCCTCACCAGGCTAGCCTGCTCTCTTCCTCTATGCCGACCGCCTCATTCCCTTCCTTCCCCAGTCTAGCGTCAGGGTTGTGCGGCTTGCCCTTGCAGGGACCGCTGTCCATGCAGGTGAGCATGGCGGCAGAACCGCGACCCTGCGTGAGCCTGGCATACGCCAACAGCTACCTGGGCTCACACCACAGCTTCGCCGCCGGATGTTTTGACAGGTGACGCCAAGAGAGGGAGGGCAGACCGAACTCGGGGCGCCCGCTGTCCTCCACCCTCCTCTCCGCCTCCCCGGCGCCGTCCACCCTCAGCCAGAGGCACAGACTTACCAAACAGAAGGCCCACAGCCGAACAGATCCATCAAAGGTCATAGTATTAAGCTGAAACAAGCTTTTTTTTTTTTACCTTTGTTATTAAACGCCTAAGGTGCCTGTTGCTCTGCCTGTTTTGAGAAAAGATCTCAAAAGTCTACAGTATGCCCATGTGTGTATTCGGCCTAATTCATTCTGAGAACGTGACGGGAGGAAAATTGAATGCCAGCGCTGCAAGATGTGATTATCAAACACTTGGAAACGTCCCACAGGAGCATTTTGGTTCCATACAAAGCCTTAAGAAGAGAAACGGTGGAGATCAGGTTCCAAAACTGCTGTTTTTTTCCCACCCCCACTTTTCTTTCTTTCTTTATTTTTCTATTTTAAATAAGGCGTCCTTGAAATTTCACACTGGAATTACTGTGTCGTCCTTGATGCTGCTGCCTTAAAAAGTCAGACTCTGGCTTTGTGACCAAGAATCCTGTCTCCCTTTTGGTATTGTTTACAGTGACTAAATAAAACATATATCAGGGATGCGCAGATTACTTGAAAGAGAAAAAAAAATGCCATTGAATAATACCAGCTGATGTTTGTATGAAGTGGTTCATTTCTTAAATGTATTTGTATTTGATCTGCTTTAAAGGTGATCATGTCTGTAAGGAAGGTTACTTTGCAGTTTTTAGTTTAGAGCCCCAGCCCTGTGGACTTCCTGCAGGCAGATGGAGAGGAAATCCCAGGGGAATGAGGCATCTGTCCTGTTGCCTCTGTAGCTCACGCCGGAGGAAGCCGAGCTTTACAAGCTGCTTACCCGGGTAGGAGAGGGGAGGGAGGGAGGAGACTCCTCGATTCATCCATGTTAAGCTCACTGCCATAGAAAGATGACTTCATTGTCTTTTTACCTCATCCTTTTTAGTCGCTATGGTGCATGCAAATGACCTCACACTACTGAATGACCGGCAGGCAGTCAGTCATTCTCCAGTCGCATGCTAGAAAACTGTGGACACGTTTATCATGTTTTGGTCAGATTAGAAAATATTTTAACGGTTAGCTATACTACTGATCCATTGGTTTGTTTGTTTTTTGGGAGATCTACTTAAGCACACACGTGTGAGCTCGATGACACTGTGATGGGTAAAGACAACAGGGATGATGTGTTTTCTCCAATTCCATGATTTTAATTTTTGTCATTCCAAACGATTTCCTTTGATGTAAAAATCCAAGCTAGGCTAAATATTCATGACGCATTCATACAGACCGCTTAAAGATTAGACTAGCGCTAACCCCGAGTCCATTTCTCTCAGGTTTTGTTGGGTTTTACAGGGATGTCGACCGCACAATAAAATCAACCAGCAGCAAGACCAAAGTGTCTGCTTTATGTCCTGCAAAATTAAAAGCTTTCGAACCACTTTACTGGACTTTGGATCCAAATCGTCCTGAATCTTGAACTACCTCAATGTATGCTATTGTTTTTAAAACGCAGGACTTCCATTTTAATTGATCATCTTCTTTCGGACCAGTCATGAGCTTCAGGATTAGTTTTCTTTCTTTTCTTTTTTTTATCCACAGAACATTTTTATTCCTTTCTTTTCTTTTGTTTTGTTATCTATCTATATTTTATGTTGAAGTCTCGTTATGTAGGTAGATGAATTGTGTTCACTGTAACGGATATAGGCACTGTTTTGTTTTTTTTTGTATTTCAGCGAAGCCTCTGTGTGCAATACGTAACCAAGAATTTCATCTGTTACTGTATATCTGTTACGTTTTTTTGTTTTTGTACCACTGTATTATTTTGTTTAGCCTTTAGTGTGTTTGTTTTTTTCTTAATATAACGTGATATTACTGCTTGAAAGCAGTGATTTTTTTTAAATGGTCCACCAGGAAAATGTTGCACATTGCAACCTGATGTCTGCAAAAATCGAGACGTTTCGCAGACCAGTGAGTACTGATATAGAGTTCATTCAGTGGTCTATGGTTTTTATTTAAAAGCCTGTATTTGTGTAGGAGAATGAGGCCTGTGGAGATGTAGGGGAAAACATGCCATTCGGATATAAAATAAAACCCAAAGAAAAAACAAATGGTAGATATGTGTCCTTTATTTTCTTGTCTTTTTCTTGGTTGCAATACTGTACCAAATAGTAAAAGCAGTTAATTTGCATAGGTCACGTGTTGTTTAATATGAATGTAGAGTCGTTGCACATGAAAAGGTCAGGAGGGAGTCGGGAGATATCTTCCTTTAGCTCCACCCCAGAAAGAAGTGCCCTCCCTCTCTTTCTCCCCAACCCCCCACCCCCCCACCCCCAATTCATGCGCTACATACAAGACAATGGAGGAGATTCCTGCTCGGCATGACACTCTTTCCTGTCAATAAAAAGCAACATAAAGTGCAAGGGCTAATGATTTTTCGGATCAAAGCACAGAAATTACGACGGAGAGAGGGAAAAATATTGTCCAAGTCATTTCTAAAATAATACACTGCAAAAAAAAACAAAGGAAATGCAAATATCTGAGCTAGTTGGAGCCAATTAGAGATTTTATTATTTAGTGTTTGAAAATACCTTTTGTTGTCCGTTAGGAAAACGCTGCACATTGTAAACGATGCTAAATGTAGATATCCCAGTGCTGCTACCAGTCATCAGAGATCATTCAGTGGTCTGAGGTTTAATTTAATATAGCTTGTATTTTTGTGTAGGAGATCGAGGCCGTTTGGGTTAGGGAGGGGAAACGAGATTATCTAGATAAAGAAAAATTACCCCTAAAATAAGTATAGCAGTGAGATAACGTTAATTGAAAATCCTGGAGAGAAAATTATGCTGTTTTTTTTTTTTTTTTAGACATCAACGCTTCTATTTAACTGAACTGGCTACTGAATTGGCTTTATTTGCTCTTCCAACCATCTGTACTGTTTGAAGGAGCACATATTTTTGAAGACGCTCTCATTGTGGGACTGATGCGAGTGTGATAAGGTGTAAACCTGCAGAATGGGATGTCACGCTAGATTAGTGGGTCTGTTGAGAGAGCCGTCTTATCTGAGTAATTAAAGATATTGGCTAGAAGACGACTGAGAGGAAGCCTGGGAGGGGAAGGATGGGAGGAGGGAGCCTCCTTTGTGCAAGTGCTCTGTTGGGGGCACATGTGCAGGCCCAGGGAGGTACACCACATGTCTGAGCCGATGTGAAGAAAGGATCGAAGGGTGGGGGGCAGTTGGGTAATGGATCATTTTCACAACCTTTGTTTGAACAGCAGAGAGGGGGAGGTGCTGGCACACTTTTAATTATTAGAAAGGGTTACTTCCAAACCCAAACCAAAGCACTTGCTTGGATTTCGTTTTACTCTTTAAAAAGCTGTTAATAAAATAGATCAAGAGGTTTGGAAATGGAAATGAATTTCAGCATGTTAAAATAAAAGGACTAGTCTGAGTGTGTGTGTGGTGTGGTTCTGTATAAATTACCTCGGCGTCACTGTGTCGCTTTACATTTTTGCTTTATAGATTTGAGAAAATGTCTGATTTGCTGTTATCTGCATTAACCCCTTTTTCTACCAGGGTCAAAATAATGTTCGCACAATGTCCTGTAACAAAGAGAGGATTTAGGCAGGGGTATGTGGTATCCTCAGGGCAGGAAGACATGTTGAAAGTTGACTGCCCTCCAGTGGTAGCCATGTAGAGAATGTCAAATGTTTAAGTAGTTTTCAGATTTGAGCATTTATATGTTTGACGTTTCTTCTTAAAAAATAGTATAAAGCACAAAAAAACCATTTTTTTTTTTTTTAGAGTTTATTGAATTTACATTGTGTGATCGTAATCATACAGATCGAGGTGTGAGACATTTAGATTTTCTTGCTGGTTCGGATCAGGACGACCGGACCTTTGGCTGAGGTGGCCGTGGAAGTCTGTGTGGCAAAGAATGGAACATACATTAGTGGGTTTTCTGTATACAGGGTCAATGTGGGGAAAAACAGTGGATATTGTATATGTAAAAGTGGACATCATGCTGAAATGAAAGCTAAAACGACTTGTGCATAATCCTTTAAAACAGGGCTCCCCAAGCTACGGCCCATGGCCACATTTGGACTGGTCAGAGACACATTTAAAAAAATATTACTTTTAAATATATATTTTACTTATATCTGCATTTGGTACTGTCTTTCAAACTAAAATCACTAAAACTAAAATATTCCATAGTTATTAACGTAGCCTAATTGTTTGTTAAATTCACCTACTAACAGAATGGTATATTCAGCATAACGTACCATTGCGAACAAACAGGTGATGCTCTTGTAATAGATATTTCTTGAAAAATAATGATCATTTTTCTCTACGGTGCATAACAATTTAATACACTAGCATTAGGAGGCATAATAAATACGTTTAAAATCATAATAAAATCTCCACAATAATTCTAGTAGTCACCCCGGCCCATGTAATTTTCTGGTACAGGACCCCCATTAAAGAAAGGAAACATTATGTGACTCTATGATACTTCTAATACTTTAGCATAGTAATGAAGTACACCTACTTAAATAGTTATCGTCGGTGTGTACGGTTTATTCAGGGTTTAATCAGTGACGTACCTCAACCAGTTTTCCGCCGCTGATCTCGACTGTGTGGTTGTAGTTAGGAAATTGTGTCCTCAGCTTGTCTCCTTCCAGGGTGACGGTTGCCTGGTGACATTAAAAAATAAATTCCATTCACAGATCTCACAATAGATTGATTCTCTTTAATCTTAATCAATCAGGTCTGTATTCAGTGCTGTGATGACGTCTTGCTGAGCCGCAATTTCCCAGTGCAAGTAGTAGATCTTTGTTTATTTTCTCAGGATGAGTTAAAGCAATGCTAGTGTTTATTTATTTTTTGCTTCAATAGGGACCATTTCAGTCTTACCTTAAACTTCTTTCCTCCGATGGTCACCATGTCACACTCCTTTCCGATAATGAATTTGTTGGTGAGGCTATGGTTGGCTGGGTAATGCTGAGTCCAACAGAACTCATCACCATTCTGAACCACCTCCGTCACAAGCTTGTAATCACGACCCTTCTCAATTACATCATCAGGGATCCCTGAAGTGCAAAGGCACAGACGAGTTATTGCCTGGGTTAAAATACATCTCTGAAAACCCTTGAGCTATATGTTTTTGTCCTTGATTAAACATAAAAAAGGGTGGACAGGCTAGTTACAATCCAAAACATTAGACCAAAAACATTAGAACTGTTCTGAAGAAGCATGTTTTCATATCATGTTTTTCTTCCTTATTTCCTCTTAAGGGTGTGCAAACATTTGCACTCAGTAACGCCTGTGGCATTTTTTCCATTCACTTACTCCTCCCTACTAGTGCTCTTATAAATCACCCACAAACAAGCAAATGCAACAAATAATTCTATACAGTATATCCTAGGAAATTCCACTGCATTCCACATTCCATTGTAGATGGAAGTTCATCAGTTGAAACCTAATCCCTTACACAACCTCCATGGATTTGCGTCCCCACATCATAGTCTTGTGATTTTTTTTCTGGACAGCTCTCAGATCTCACTTTCTGTCACTGCACACAGCCTCAGATTATCCATAGTTTTCCCAAACATTGATAATCAACTGTCATATTGCTATACTGACAAACTCCTTAACAACCTCAGAAGCATTTCTCTGTTTCTCTCCTCAAAGGTCACTCAGGTCCTTGTTTAGATTCTACTCATTTTAAGACCGGACTACTGGATCTCACTGCTGGTAAATCTGCTTCAACTTGCCACTGGACCTCCAGAAATGATCCATAATTCAGCTGCATGACTTGTTTTCAATCTCTCCCGCATCACCTCATCACCACATCGCTCTTTTCACTGGCTTCCTGGGGCTGAGTAAAAATGCTGATGCTTGCTAACAAAGCCAAAAAAGGACCAGCGTCCACCTAGAAGAACTCATGTGCTGAGGAACCTTAAAGAACTTGTCACACTGATTCACACTGCTTCTAGCACTTCTCAGATAGATCCAGCATCACTAAGGGTACAAGAAAGTGACATTGGTGGCTCAAGTGCGTTGTTGATCAGGGTTCAAGCCCCAGCACCACCCAGCTGCCACCACTGGGCCCTTAAGCAAGGCCCTCAACCCCCCACCCTGCTCCAGGGGCAGGCCTGCATCATGCCTGACCATGCGCTCTGACCACAACCCTCCAAGGATGGGATGTACAAAGTAAGAATTTCACTGTGCAGTAATGTATATGTGACAAATAAAGTCTACTTTACTAAGAAATGCATGCATCAAGGCTATCCTCTGTTCTAGCGCCAAAGTGGTGGAATAATCTTCCGCGAGATGTCTGTAGAGGTCAAGAGGTCTTCACAAAGTACTTAAATTAGATCTTAATTTAGTCTAGAAAACCCCTTGCTTTATGTTTCATTTCCATACCCTTCTAATCTTTCTTTTAGACTGATTTTTTAGTACACTTAATCCCTGACCTTAAAGCACTTCTGTATGTGGCTCTGGATAAGGGTTAACAGTTGGCATCCATTTCCCCCTTTGTACCTATGCTTTATTTATCCTGACAACGGATCACCTCATGTATTGCGCTTAATTAAATCCTGTACATCTTTAGCAAACACCGGATCTTCCCTGTCAAAAAGACACTCAAAAAGCTGACTCGTTCACACTTAGATCCAGGCACCAAATCACTCACCAACAAGTTTGCAGAAGTCATCATATCCCTGCTGAGATTCAGTCTCCCACTTGCCAGAGAAAGCCATGGCTGAATAGAGATGATGTCAATGAGAAGTGAATGGAACGCTGATTTCAGAGGAAAGTACTGGTGGATGAATTTCATCTGCTTAAATACACAGTTCTTCCTGCTGACTCTACAACTTTATGACATGAGCAAAGCACTATCATAATTAGGCCATAAACCTGTACAATCCTATGATGGCCAAATGACAAGTCATTAAGATTGTGACCGCAAGGTTGCTCACCTGCATTAAAATAGTGTCTAGAGATCTGTAATGAATGACTTCATTCACATTTTGTTACAATACCGGCTGCCAAAACATACATATAATTCTGCTTCAGTTGTAGTTTTAGTCATTGCACCTTTATAGCATGAAATTATACATAATGATAGTGCAGAATATCATATAATATAGCCTACATACTAATATATATCTATATATATGTATGTTTCTGTAAATGTTTGTATTTAGAGGCTATAAAAACATGATCTCGGTGTGTTTTTTGTTTTCAAGATCAGACAAATCATGCAATGCAGTAGACCTGTATCACTGATGAAATAAAATTAAAAATATTCCTAATCATGTGCATTCTCTACCATAATATACCCATAAAACATGCCTGACATATTATACAGTATACTAAAAAGAAAATATTTTGTAAGCATTACACTTGCTAGCAAACTTAGCAAACCTGGCTAACTGTTTATTAGCTTGTTTCATGTTAGGTAGCTAGCTAGCAACACTGGCTACTGCTTTAAACAATATAATTAAGAGCTTAATGTTAGCTAGCTCACTAGTCTTTAGTTTTGATCACATAATACTGTATAATACTTAACCTATAATATGCTAGCTATCTGATGGTTAACCTGGCTAGGTTCTATTAGTGAAACAGATACTGCTATAGAGGTAACATTCTCTAAGCTAATTCATTTTAACTAATGTTAGCTAACGTTAGCTAAGCCAGTCATTTTATAGTATAGGAATATTTTGTAAATTGGATTTATTGTAGGTTATGTATTGTGTATTCATCTGTATAGGAATATAGCTTTCATTATAGACATTACAGCACTGTGGATTTCTTTTCTTCATATAGTCCAGCTTTGAAGTCCCGGGCAGGGGCAGCTACAGTACAATGCCCCTGGAGCAGATAGGGTTAAAGGTCTTGCTCAAGGGCCCAACAGTGGCAGCTTGGTGGTGCTGGGGCTCGAACCACAACCTTCCAATTAACAACCCAGTGCTAGTTCCTATAAGAACAACCTGCTGAGAAATATATAGAAGAAGAAGCCTTTATTATTGCCACACACATCACAGTGGAATACTTTTGGAAGTTAGAGCACTGCAGCAGAACCCCTCAGAGATGGTTAAGGGCCTTGCACAAAGGCCAAACAGTGGCAGCTTGGCGGTTCTGGGGCTTGAATCCTGACCTTCTGCTGAACAACCCAAAGCTTTAACCACATGAGCCACCACTGAAAAGCCTTTTATGATCTAAACAGCTGTCACAAGCAAACATAGAGACTGAGATGGTCTTTCCCAGCTAGAATTATTTTCCAGCATCCTTATTGAACTGATCTGATCTGAACTGAATTAATTTCCTTACTCTATTCTGTCCACACTGTAGCATTAGTAGCACTAATAGCATTAGTTATTGGCCTGGGTTTTGGCATCTGGTAGCTTGGCAGACTTTTCAGCACAGCTTTCTATTTTCTTGATGTTATTCCATATGTAACACTTTTAGTATTGAACACCCTCACTGCTGAATAGACAGAATGTATGTGGTGAATGTGACAAAGCCCCACTCAGCAGCCCAGGAAGACACACCTTGACCTTGCATGTAGGCAGATTCTAAGCTCTTTACGCAGCGGATAGAACGCACTGGATAATCTGGACAATCTTCTTGTTTCAGCATGTTGTATACACTTAAACAAACTATTGCTAATATATACACACGTCACATGTACTCCGAATGCTAAAATTGAAGGTGGGTCATAATTAACAAGTCTTATAGAGGCAAGGGAGGAAAAAAAGATACTTCAATTCTAAAGCAGATGAATGGGACTATTGTCTTTCATTAAAAGTTAATGCATACAGCCGAGATGTACACAAGTGAAAGTAGAGAAGCTGCCACTTTCAAATGTACAGAGAATAAATATTAAAAGGTAAATTATTTTCATGTCATGTTTGTGCAGGTGAAATACAGAGAAAGAAAATAAACTCTCACACCATCCTTTAACAAACACTTATGTTTTAGCTGAATAGATAAATTACCCAGGCTGCCTTGCTTTTTGCTGTGTTTTGGTTCCTCAGGACACGAATGAGGGCATGTTACATAAACAGAGCTAAGGTCTCAGAATAGAGCTGAGTGTGTGACCCAGACGGCTGAAACGTGGACTCTCGTTAAACGTGAGAGGTTTTGCTTTTGAGTACTCAGTAACTGTAAATCACACTGATGTGCACAGTAAAGATTCTGTTTGTACTTCTGTAGAACTGAGGAATGAACAGAACAGGCAAGTGTTAGATAGATAGATAGATAGATAGATAGATAGACAGACAGACAGACAGACAGACAGACAGACAGACAGATAGATAGATAGATAGATAGATAGATAGATAGATAGATAGACATACAGACAGACAGACAGATAGACAGATAGATAGATAGATAGATAGATAGATAGATAGATAGACATACAGACAGACAGACAGACAGACAGACAGACAGATAGATAGATAGATAGATAGATAGATAGATAGATAGATAGATAGAGGGACATACAGACAGACAGACAGACAGACAGACAGACAGACAGACAGATAGATAGATAGATAGATAGATAGATAGATAGATAGATAGATAGATAGATAGATATGGATGGACATAGATAGATAGATAGATAGATAGATAGATAGATAGATAGATAGATAGATAGATAGATATGGATGGACATAGATAGATAGATAGATAGATAGATAGATAGATAGATAGATAGATAGATAGATAGATAGATAGATAGATAGATAGATGTGTTTTTGTCCTTTTAGTTATGTTGAAGTCTCTCTGAAAGATAGAAGAAAGCTAATCTAGATAGAATATCATTCAGTTAAATATCCTGTAAATAACTAATTGGTGAAATTCTCACTGAATTAATATTTTTCAAATCTCTGCACTTATGAATAATACACCTTTTGGTGTAAGGGAAAGAGACAGGTCACAGCTTATGTATGACCCATAGGTCAGTGCCCTTCATCACATAAAACTCAATGGCCCTTGCTCATTACAACTTCAATTGCAACATAGCTTCAGTTTGTTTAAGGCAAATAAATACGTCTCTTCCTTCTTTATGCCACTGATGTGCTGGGGACAAAAGAAATAGAGCACAAGATATACCACAGGCTCTGCAGCTTCGTCTGAATGTCTAGATTTATCCACCATGGGATAAAACAGATTAGGCAGTTAAAGGCAGCTGTATGACTAAGTCTAAGTCTAGACACTCTAAAATAAAAAGCCATTGATTCACAGATGTTGTGAGACATTATGAGATATTATCATTGGTGAGTGCAGAAGACAAGCAGCTTTAAGTTCTAACCCTTATATGCATATTTTCCACAATATGGCCAGATAAGACCCATATGCATTCACAGAAACCTGGAAGCACAGAATTGTCTTTGTATGCTGTAAGAAATCTCTTGAATTTTCTCAGAGATTAGTAAAGTATCTATCTATCTGTCTGTCTCTCCATCTATCTATCTATCTATCTATCTATCTATCTATCTATCTATCTATCTATCTATCTGTCTGTCTGTCTGTCTGTCTGTCTGTCTGTCTGTCTGTCTATCTATCTATCTATCTATCTATCTATCTATCTATCTATCATTACAAATTCCCTTCACTGGAATTAAAGGGACCTGTCCTACACAGAGCCCTGACATCAACCCCACCGAACACCTTTGGGATGAACTAATACACAGCCTGTGCCTCAGGCCTTCTGACCCAACATCAGTGCACCTTACTGATTATCTTGTGGCTGAATGAGCAAATCCCCACAACTATGCTCCAAAATCCAGTGGAAAACCTCCCCGGAAGAGTGGAGATTATTGTAAGAGCAAAGTAGGATGAAATCTGCAATAGGATGCTCAAAAAGCTCATTGGCCATATAATAATATATTTCCAAGCAAGCTAGTGTGGTAGTTTAGATCAGATATTTCTTATATATTCATTTTTATGTTTGTGAATGTTCACTGCTAATGTAAGACTAGTAAATATGTCATCTCTTTTATGACCAACGAGTCATTGACCCCATTGCATTGTCTTTTGAGCGACTTACTAATCTCCTCAGGTTGTGCCAAAATCCATGAACTGGTACCTGTGACCGAGGCAGTATGAAGTGATGTGATTACAACACAACGATTTAACCAGTGACCTTCACACTTCTGTTCTCACGAGTAGATTGAGTAGTTTGATGACCATAAACCATAGTGGAACATCAACTTTTACAATACTGTCACACAAAGTGTCACTTAAGGATTGACAATAAATGTCCTGTGATAAAATATGCTGTAAGGACAAATCGTCTGAGTAAATTTCACTGGTTAATTGTTTATTAATTTGGTGAATCTTTAGTATGAAATGAAGTTAGTTCTACTAAGCACAAAGCTGTGGAGTCAAAAATATGCAAATCTTGAGCTCTTTCTCTCTCTCTCTCTCTCTCTCTCTCTCTTCTCTCTCTGTGTGTGTGTGTGTGTGTGTTACCTTTTTACAGACTGGGCAGAAGGAAATATGTAATAACACAGAACCTGATATACTTGTGTGTACACAAAGAATGTATTCAGCTCATCAGGGTATTATGTTAAGAATTTGAAAGCATGGTGGAAGAGATAAGATTTTTTTGGAGACTAAATGCTCTCAATTTTAATGAGATACACAGACAAAAACATAAGAACATGTAGTAAGAATAGAATTGAATAGACAAACTTTACCCTGAAAATCTGTTTATATATCGGAGGATTTGTGATGTTTTTCTGGTGCAAACCTTTCGGATGGTGCTGTATTTTCATTCATTCCTATGAGAGGTTATCTGGCGAACTCAGATGTTCAGATGCTCAGGAGATCCTGGTTACACTGCACACTTCAACCGACTGTATATGATTGTAGAAAGGACATTATTCATAATCACACACTTCGGTGTCACCCAGATGAGGATGAGGTTTCCTTTTGAGTCTGGTTCCTCTGAAGGTTTCTTCCTCTTACCATCTAAGCAAGTTTTTCCTTGCCACAGTCACCCTAGGCTTACTCATTAGGGATTAGGGATAAATACAGATCATTTTAATATAAGTCTGATATTAACCATGAGCTTTTGTACTATATTTCTGATGTTCTGTAAAGCTGCTTTGAGACAATTGTCCGCTATACATAATGAAATTGAGTTGAATCGTGTGCCACAATGGACATCTTCAACACTAATCGTCTAGTAGCCATCACAACTGGTAATAGTCACGATGATTAATGTAGTTAACGAATGCCTCAACGTGAGGTTCTGTTCTCAACGTGAGGTCCCTGAAGTGTGGCCAGGTATTGGTTACCACAGTGGAAACCCATTATTCCACTATTATTCCACTCTGTTTGACCAGTCGCTTGAATTGACCTTAGTAACTAAAAAAAAACCAAAACAAAACAAAACATATTTGACCTAACCATTGTCTACTTGGACCCAGTGTGTGCTGTTAGTGGAAGGTTCTGGAACAAAAAATGCCATGCCACTGATAGACAGACAAAAATTGGGTTCACATATCATTAACTATATGGAATAATGTTAGTATTATACGATATAATTGTGTTTAATGGTTAAAAAAGGTCCCTGATTTAGATAATAAAAAAGTTTAAGAACCTCTGGTGCAAAGGGTCCAGTACGCACTGCAAAGGGTCCAGTACGCATGCAACTCAACACTGCCCCTTGTGGACACTGCGCTAAACATGTCTTTTTTATTTAAAGCAAAGCAATATTGACAAAACAGAAACCAATCACAATAGCGTTTCCAGGTTGTCCATTTGAATGGCAGTAATTTGAGCCACTCAGTGACAGATTCGCGCCGAACTAACCAATCGCGAGTCCGTTTAGTTCCTCGGTGGGCGGGATCTCCGCTTATCAGTAGGAGAGGGCCAAGTAGTAGTTGCAAAGCGGAAAGAAAATGGCGGCCGTGGCTGCGGAGCCAGGAGCTGCTGCTGCTGCTGCATCAACAACAACAGTGGGGGACGGGCTCGAGTACGAAGCGGAGCCCGGTGAGCATGTGGTCGGATTAGAGCCCGACTCGGCAGCGGGCTTCGTCCCCGAAATGGAGCTGTGTCACCAGGCAGAGAGTGTGGATGCAGTTCAGGAATGCAGTCAAGTCCGAATGGAAATGAGAAGGCCGGACCTGCAAGTCGCGGGAAAAGCGCTCCGTGTGCACGCAGAGGATGGACACGGCGACACGGACGAGCGCGTGCTCACGGACTGCACGCATAACGACACTGGGCTTGCAGAGGAGCGCCTGAAAGGGTCGTTTTCCCCAAACGCGCCGGCTGCTAATAACGAGGTCAGTCCACACGAGTCCATCGCTTGCTTTCCGCCCTGCTCCGACTCAGACCCTGAACCCTCCACCGTTATCTCGCATCATGTCCCCGCTCAAGCTGTTCATGAAACGGAGCCCGGATTGTCCGTGACAGAAACGGACGGAGCAGCCCACAGTAATCCCGAATCGGTGCGTCCTGCTGATGTAGAGCATGATTTCGCAGGATCGGAGACAATCTCAGAGCCTGAAGCCGCAAGTGATGCTCCCTGCTCCGACTTCAGACCTGTAGAGGATGCTTTCCATGAACGCCCTCAGTCTCCCAAATCACAATCCCCTTCATCAGAAGAGACCTCGTCCGGAGAATCGCTTGCACAAAGTTGCACGAGTGACTCTTCTAACATCTCCAGTAAGGACTCTGTCCAACTTCCGCCAGAGACCGAACAGCCTCACACCTCCCCGGAACCGGAGGATGTGGGTCTGGTCGTGTGCGACTCGGGTGTGAGCGCAGAGCCAGAGCAGAAAGGGTGTACAGAAACTGTGGACAGACAGCCCGAGGCGATCTGTGGGCTCGTGCCTGGTTCTGAGGTCCGGGTCTCACTGGATCACATCATCGACGATGCACTTGTTGTGTCGTTTCGTTTAGGCGAGAAGATCTTCTCTGGGGTTCTTATGGACCTTTCCAAAAGGTAAAACACCTAGTAATTAAAACCTGATTGTGGCTCGTGCTTCTTTCCTTGTCTGGTCCTGAGTGGCATTGTCAGTAATCTTTGTTTACCTTTTGGGGTGGACTGAGTGAAGCCCCACCCCTTACACATGGCACCAGTACATCATTTAGCAATGATTTGTACAGGTATGCTCAATTAATCACAGAACCACTGCATACTGCAGCCATATATAAGTCCTTATGTATAGAAATCTGGATGTGAGTATTAATATTCTATACAGTCTATATTAACCTGAAAATCCTGTAATAGGTTGACATTTTTGGTCTGATTGACTGAGGTGCTGTGAACAGGTGTGGTGTTGATTTGATGCACTTCGGATCACGCACCTGAGCGGAGTACACTGAATTAAAGCACATCATCTTCATGCATCAGTCCATCCTCATGCATTTTTCTTTATAACTAAGATACTCAGAAGCTGATGAGGAGTGTTGGCGAGTATTGGATCAGTATCCGGTATCATCTCACACTGGATATTTTATAAAAAATATTGAACATAATAATCCTGTTCTCCGGCCTGATGAATCAGTCGGACTTACAATTCCCTTAATCAAGGTTCATTACTGTGTGCAAAGGTCATGCTGATTTTTCCATAGCCAATCATGAACCCAAGTATTTCCTCATGTCCTCTTCATACAAAAGAATGAGGCGTGTTTATAGTTGTACCTGATTAATAGTTTCCAAATAGTGGATAAAATTGATTTATCAAATTGCAAGGTGCTTAATCTGGACTGGAATAATTTAGAGTTTAGAGGGAGTTGTTTTCTTCCTATACATATTCAGAATTGATAAAAAATACTCATGTATATTCTGTTTGAAAACATGAGATCTCTTCTCTTTAATGCACTTTAATGCAACATAGAAAACCCGAATTTTCTTTTCCCCCATGACATCAGGAATCTGTGTGTGTGTGTAAGAGAGAGAGATATATCAGGTTACAAAATGGCAGAACTGTTCACTAAACATAAATGTCCAGAGTGGCTTCATGGATAGGTACACCGATCAGGCATAACATTATGAGAACTGCCCGGTGAAGTGAATAAGACTGATGATCTCCTCATCATGGCACCTGTTAGTGGGTGGGATATATTAGGCAGCAAGTCAACATTTTGTCCTCAAAGTTGATGTTAGAAGCAGGAAAAATGGACAAGCCTAAGGATTTGAGCGAGTTTGACAAAGGGCCACATTGTGATGGCTAGACCACTGGATCAGAGCATCTCCAAAACTGCAGCTCTTGTGGGGTGTTCCCGGTCTGCAGTGGTCAGTATCTATCAAAAGTGGTTCAAGGAAGGAACAGTGGTGAACCGGTGACAGGGTCATGGGCGACCGAGGCTCATTGATGCATGTGGGGAGTGAAAGCTGGCCCGTGTGATCCGATCCAACAGACGAGCTACTGTTGCTCAAATTGCTGAAGAAGTTAATGCTGGTTCTGATAGAAAGGGGTCAGAATACACAGTGCAGGACGGGTCAGGGCTGTTTTGGCAGCAAAAGGGGGACCAACACAATATTAGGCAGGTGGTCATAATGTTATGCCTGATCAGTGTATGAGTTAGTCCTGTTGATCTTTAAGGGAAACTCAGTTAATGGTCTGTATCCAGAAATGAATACCACATGCTTAGAATAAAATAATTAAATCCGGACCCTATGTGGTGAACAACAGAGGGTTTCACTTTCAGCAATAATAACAAGAAGTGAAATACTTTTAGGAATTCGAAGAACCTTTAACTATCTGAAGACCTCTTGAGAACGAAAAGTTTTATGTAACAGTGTATTTCCAGCCACACCCAGAGTCAGTTTGGGTTTTATCATTAGCCTGCAAAATTATTCACATGAAAAAGATGACTCTGTTCCAAATCAGCAGAAATAGATATATATTTTCGGTTGCTCAGTTTCCCTGTGAACATTCTTGTCTTTAGTTTACAGCCAAGGTTTCACCAGTAGCCATAGTACACGCTACAGAATGTCTACAAAACCATTCATTTAGCTGCAATCAGAAATATTTCCACAAAAATGTAACCATATTGGATTAAGATCTGTGTTGCTGTCTAAATGATGAAGACACTGCTGATCAGTTTTGTGTAAATCAATCACTTCAGACTCGTTGCATCACAGCGAGTTGTTGTGGACCCGTGAATACGAACATGTATGTTGGAAATAACAAAAAAACCCTGCAGATATCGTTTTGTAGAAACACAAGTCTCACAATTCCTCGCTCCCGTTATAAGATTGCTCAGTATTAGCTATCCACTAAAGGCCACTATATCATCTTCTTCTTTCGGCTTTTCCCTTCAGGGGTCTCCACAGCGAATCATCTCTCTCCACCTATCCCTATCTTCTGCATCCTCAACACTAGCTTCATATCCTCATTTATTACATCCATATACCTCCTCTTTGGCCTTCCTCTTTGCCTCCTGCCTGGCAGCTCCATGTCCAACATTCTCCTACCGATATACTCACTCTCCCTCCTCTGAACATGTCCAAACCATCTTAATCTGTCCTCCCTAACTTCGTCCCCCAAACGTCCAACATGAGCTGTCCCTCTGATGGACTCGTTCCTGATCCTGTCCAACCGTGTCACTCCCAAAGAGAACCTCAACATCTTCAGCTCTGCTACCTCCAGCTCTGACTCCTGTCTCTTCCTCAGTGACACTGTCTCTAAACCATACAGCATGGCCGGTCTCACCATTGTCTTGTACACCTTCCCCTCGATTCTCGCAGATATTTTCCTATTAACTATAAAGGCCACTATATCTACTGTCGCATATATGACAAAATAGACCCATCAGCTGCTTTGTCATATGGCACTGCTGTTATTTGACATATTATACT